>NW_021963983.1:39684-85312 GCF_902167405.1 Gadus morhua | reverse complement strand
TGGAGTGAGGCGAGGCAGAGTGGAACGGCTGGGGGGGGGGGGGGGGGGGGGGGGTGGACCAGCAGCCCGCACGGCGTGCGAGTGGGAGCGGGCTCGATGGGGAACGCCGGTTCCTTTTTGGGTTCTCTCTCCCGCGTTGCGCTCTGAGGGGAGCTGCAGGCTTTCTAACCCGGTTCTGCGCGAGGGCGTGTTGGGTCCGACCTTCATAACAATGATGAATCACAAACAGCTTTCATCCAAAACGACCTGCGGTTCGACGCGTGTCATTGGGCGGCATGTGGCCCAGGAGGTAGAGAGGGATGAACGGTACCCGGAAGGTTGCTGGTTCGATCCCCGGCTGAGAGTGTCGAGGTGTCCCCGAGCGAGACGCCTCCTCCTGACGAGCTGGCTGTCGCCCTGCGTGGCCGACACCGCCGACCGTGTGTGAATGTGTGCATGAATGGGTGAACGTTAGGCAATGTTGTAAATAGCTTTAAGTGTCCACTGGTTAGACCATCGCTGTGTAAATGCAGTCCATTTAACATTGACAGACATGTAATGAGCCAGTAGGAGGTGGATGAACAGGGAGTCGTGGAACGTTGGGGTTTGAACCCGGGACCTTTCCGCTGGGAGTCGAAAACCCTAACCCGCTAGACCAGTGGTTCCCAACCTCAGGGTCAGGGCACCTTTTGGGGTCCCCTGAAATGCATCTGGGGTCACGGGGGATTGTTGAACTACAGTCTACATTGACCTACATTCAATTATTATTTTTTCTTTTTATTATTTAAGTCTCAGCTTTCCTATTTGTGTTTCTCTTATACTTTTACTTTCTCTTATATTGCACTGTTGGAGGAGCCCAAGACTAAAGAATTTCATTGCCAGCGACTGCTCTGTAATTGTTGTGCATATGACAATGAAACCATCATATCTTGAATCGACACACACCCATAACATATGTCAAACTATAAAAAATATAAAAATATTAAAAACAGAAACCGGACTCCAACATATGTGAAAAAATTAGAAAAATAATGACGCAAATGTAACACAAAACCATTGTAAAACCGGCCTCTGATGGATGCAAACCAAAACGGGTACAAAACAGAGGGAACGTACGTTCTCGCTGTTGTGGTCGGTCTCGCTGGGACAGCCGAACAGCTCGCGGCGCAAGAGGTTCCCGTCGTACTCCAGGAAGGTCAGGTACAGGTTCCGGAAGAACTCCACGTGCTTGTTCTTCACACGCAGCTTCTTCGGCGAGTTCCAGTGGATGACCTGAAGGGAGGGAGGAGGAGGAGGAGGAGGAGGAGGAGGAGGAGGAGGAGGAGGAGGAGGAGGGAAAGAGGAGAAAGAGGCAATGCAATTTAGTGTGAGTGTGGGTGTACCATCTGGATCCCTGTCTGTCCAGGTCCGTGCGGTTCACTTAAAAAGTAACAAGGAGTTGGGATGGGATCTCGGAGTCAGTCGATACTTTTTCTGTACGCCGGACGAAAGTCAGCGGTCGAGCGGAGGATCGTGCAACCAGTTGGCAAAGTGTGTCTTCTTCTGTGTGTGTCTTCTCTTCGTGTGCGCGTCTCTTCGTGTGCGTGTCAGTTCTCTTCGTGTGCGCGTCTCTTCGTGTGCGTGTCAGTTCTCTTGTGTGTGTGTCTCTTCGTGTGTGTGTCAGTTCTCTTGTGTATGTGTCTTCTTGTGTGTGTGTGTGTGTCTTCTCCTGCATGTGTGTGTCTTGTGTGTGTCTTTGCGTGCGTGTTTCTTCTCGTGTGTGTGTGAGCATCTGTGTCTCTTCTCGTGTGTGTGTGTGTGTGTGTGTGTGTGTGTGTGTGTGTGTGTGTGTGTGTGTGTGTGTGTGTGTGTGTGTGTGTGTGTGTGTGTGTGTGTCTTCTCATCAAGAACAGAAGCGAGCTCTGAAAGGGAGGGACGCAGAGAGAGAGAGCCCGGGGCGTTCACACTCGCTGCGAACACGGTTGTTCGTCCGAATGCCATTTTATTTTGGACGATAATCAAACAAGCAAACATTGACTCGCAGCGGCAGGTACAGAAACGCGGGCGAGAGAGAGACACAAGGAGAGAGAGAGAGAGAGAAAGACAAAGAGAGAGTGTTAACCTTTCGGCCCCGCTATCCATCAACCGTGAATGTCATCCATCTATTTATTTTGCTGTGTTTTATCGTGTTGTCGTGCTGTTTGAGCGATCTCCCCAAACAAGATCAGCGCAAAGTGAAAGAAAAACAACCAAAAGCGACGCTGGCTGGAGAAGGTTCTTCAAATTCAGCTTCGGAGGTTTGCGGTGAATACCGGATGAACCCGTGAGGGATGGAGGGGGGCTGAGGGGCGGGGTCCTCACCTTAAGGTCCGACACGTCCTTGTAGCACTTCTCGGAGCGGGTGTGGTCGGACAGCTGGACGTTCCAGAAGCAGGGCATCTGGTGAACCAGGAAGGGGTTCTGTTTGATCACCGCGTTGAAGATGTCCTGCAGGGCGGGAGGAGGGAGGGGTGAGGGTGAGGGTGTGTGAGTCTGTGTGCGTGTGTGAGTCTGTGTCTGTGTCTGTGTCTGTGTGTGAGAGTGTGAGGTGTGTGAGTGTGATGAGTGTGTGTGTGTGTGTGAGTGGGCGTTACATCAAGCTGGACTCAAACTTCAAGAGTATTAAGTAGTATTAAGTCACCCTCCAATAGGGCGAAAGCTTGAAAGCCCATTCCGATATAAGTAAATGTGTGAGATGATAATGAGATATGATAAATGTGCATATGTGAGTGTGCCTATGTCATCTTCTGTGTATGTGCGTGTGTATGTTTGCGAGTGCCTTTGTGTATGTGCTGGTGTATGTGTGCGAGTGCGTTTGTGCGTGTGTATGTGTGCGAGTGCCTTTGTGTGTGTGCCTTTGTGTGTGTGTGCCTGTGTGTGCATGGTCCATGTATGAATAGGTGTATGAAAGTGAATGAATTTGTGTCCGCGTGTGCGTGTATGAACACATGCGTATGAACACACAAGAGTGTGTCTGTGTGTGTGTGTGTGTGTGTGTGTGTGTGTGTGTGTGTGTGTGTGTGTGTGCGTATGCGCCCATGGTGTGTGTGTGTATGTGCGCGGGCGTGTGTGTGCGCGCGTGCGTGTGTGTCCCACCTGGTCTGCCAGCGATGTGGACAGCATCCCCATCAGCTCCCTCTCAGCGGTCAGTCGCCACATCTGCTCCCAGCGCAGCTTCCTCAGGCGATCCAGCAGGAGAAGGATCACACCTGCACACACACACACACACACACACACACACACACACACACACACACACACACACACACACACACACACACACACACACACACACACACACTTTAATTTGGGGTTGGCGGGGGGCTTCTCACTTCCTGTACGTTTGGGCCAATCAGAAGCAGCCGATGCAGTGACCCGTGTTCATGACTGCACCGAGGGACGTCTCTGTCCCTGTAGTGAGATCTCCGGTTTCTAAGGCCGTTCTCTTGCACAAAGTAGTCCACAAAGAAATATTTGGATGCGTATTCAAAGGCCTGGTGAACATCGGGTAAAATGGTAAATAAATGGTGTACGGATTATGTTTATATCGTGCTTACTAACCACTCAAAGCACTACAATATTGCTTGACATTCACCCATTCATAAACACATTCACCCACCGACGGCGGAGTCGACCACGCAGGGCGTCAGCCAGCTCCTGGGGAGCAGTCAGGGTGAGGCGTCTCGCTCAGGGACACCTCGACACTCCTAGAGCCATCCCGCTCTCCCTCCTGACCCACATGCCGCCCGTAAAATAAATGCAAACAAAAATAAACAGCCAATACTATCGGTTGGCAGGAGAGCAAGGGGGAACTTTTACCACCCCCCCCCCCTCCCCCCTCGCTTATCTGCCGTCTGGATTAGTTCTTCCTGTCGCCGCGAGAGGAAGTCAACGGGCCGAAGGCAGAGCGAGAAACGGAACCGATCGAGTGCGTTGAAAGAGAGAGAGAGAGTGTGAAGAGAGAATTGTAACGCCGTGTGTCAGTGGGGGAGAGAGAGGGAAGACATAGATAAAGAAAGAAGGAGATCGAGGAAATAGATAAATAGAACAGAGAGAGAGAGACGGAGAGAGAGAGACGGAGAGAGACAGAGAGAGAAAGAGAGAGACACAAAGGCAGATGGAGAGACAGAGAGACGGAGAGAGAGAGAGAGGGATGGAGAGACAGAGAGACAGAGAGAGAGCGACACACACACACACACATAGACGGAGAGAGAAAGAGAGAGACACAAAGGCAGATGGAGAGACAGAGATAGAGCTGGCGAGAGTGTGAGAGACGGCGAGCGATCTTTCACCCCCCGCTGTGCTCCATTTCTTTCCGGGGAAACCGCAGAGATGACTGAGGGCCGGGCGCGGCCGAATCGGGGGTTTCTCTCTGGCGGGACGCTACTCTGTGTGACGGCGCATGTGCAAACGGGGGCCCTCAGTGCCCCCCCCGCGGTGGAGCAGGGGCCCCCCACACAATCAGCCGCAAAATAACACAATCACGCCATGACTGAACTCACGTTCCGTCTCCAAAAGGGTTTTCAAGGCCCTTTGAACCCTGGGGCCAATCCAGAGTTTTCCTTTTTGCCGTCTATCGTTCTTCTCTCCGTCTCGCTCTGTCCCGGTCCGACGTTTACCGTCTCTCTCTATTTATAATCGTCCCCCTCTCCACCTCCCGCCCCGTCTGTTCCCCCCCCCTCTGTCTCCGTCCCTCTCAGTCATTCTCCACCTCTCCCTCTCAACGTTTTTCAATTGTTCTCTTCATTCTCTGTTCAGTCTGACTGGTCGCCCATCTACCCTTCACCCTCTGTCTCTAGATCAATAAAATGTACCGTGTGTGCAAGTGAGGAGAAGTGTGTGCATCTTCTGTGTACGTGTGGTGTTTACTTTGGTCACCGTCGTCCATTATTTCAACCCCCCCCCCCCTCCCTCTCTCTCTCTCTCCTCTCTCCCTCTCTCCCTCTCTCCCTCTCTCCCTCTCTCTCTCTCTCTCTCTCTCCCTCTCTCCCTCTCTCCCCTCTCTCTCTCTCTCTCTCCTCCCTCCCTCCCTCCCCTCCCCCTCCCTCCCTCCCTCCCCTCTCTCTCTCTCTCTCTCCTCTCTCTCTCTCTCTCTCCCCCTCCCTCCCCCCCCTCTCTCTCTCTCCCTCCCTCCCCCCCCCCCCCCCCCCCCCCCCCCCTCTCTCTCTCTCTCTCTCTCTCTCTCCTCTCTCCCTCTCTCTCTCCCTCCCTCCCCCCCCCCCCCCCCCCCCCCCCCCCCCCCACCGACTTCTGCCATATGCCATCATTCTTCCTTGGCGCTACCAACTAGCAGTGGAATTATAATAGCTATCCTGGTATAAAAGCCGACCTGCTTGAGTTGGATGGTGGCTATTTGTGGAATACATTACATTCTTTTTAACAAACCAGAGGAATAATCCAGAAAATGTCCCTTTAAAAGGGAGGGATAATCTGAAATAAGAAGCACTGGATCCATGCAGTGTTCTCTCAAATTCAGTCACGGCCCGTTTTCTTCCTTTACACAATCCAAACTTTATAAACTTTCAAAAGCTAGTGGTGGTGGTGCCAGTTTATTAATGTTGCTCCCTGCATATTTCAACGGTTTGTGATGCAGAAAATACCCCCTTTCCCGTTCCTGCATGAAATAAGACGCTTGTCGCTCAAGGTGGAACTCGCTCTGATACTTTCTGGCCGTGGAAATGCAGAGAGAAGCCTTGGAGGCAACCGCAAAAGTAATCTAACCTTTTTCCTTTCTCTCTCCCCCCCTCCTCCCCCATCACTGGAGGTAAAAACTAAAGCAATTTATAATAATTCCAACTAAGGCCAAGCTCGGAAAGAGCTGTGCCAGCGGTAAGCGGCATTGTGGGTAATGTAACAAGAATCCAACAAGTACAGTTAGCTGAGTGGTTCGAAAAGGGAAGCATTAAAACAGGAGTAGCCAGCAGTCGCTGCCAACTACGTTGCTCACACTCTGCCAGACTCTCGCAAACCGATCCGCGTCCTCAACCCCAAACTTCGGTGGCTCTATGCACAGGGAGAGGTGGAGGAAGGTGTAGGGTGGATGAGACTCTGCTTCTCGATGAAGTCTGGATTGGTTTGGAGAGAGGACGGGTGACACACTGGCAGCCATCCTAATGCTGGCTGCTTGATCTCCATCCCTCTGCAGGTTTCTGTTTGAGGTGGAGGAGGGTTTGACTGACACGTATGCCTCCATCTCAAACAGAAGTCACATTTCTGTGTCTGATCACAGAGGCCGTTGTGCGTTGGGAACACCGTTTGTGTCTTTGTCTTTTGTCTTTTCCTTGATTCCTTGATGCCGAATCCATCCAAGGAACAACACTGAACAACCCAATTAAACATAAAAAAAAACATGCTTATGTGTGTCTGTGTTTCTGTGTGTGTCCCTGTTTGTATGTGTGTGTCAACTTTTTGCATGCGTGTGTTTTTGTGAGTGTGCTTTGTGTATTTTGGCGTATTTTGGTGCGCTTGCGTGTGTGTTTTTACAATTGTGGGAGTGTTTTTTTGTGGACGCGTGTGTGTTTTTGTGCACATGTGTGAGTCTGAACCTACCGGTGTTGAAGCCCCGGCCCAGAGCCGGCCACGGCCGATGGTTCTTCCACAGGTTCCCCAGGTACCAGTCACTCTGGTTCTCCACCAGACCCAGAACCTGCTGGCCTGGGGGGGGGGGGGGGGGGGGGGGAGGAGGAGGAGGAGGAGGAGGAGGAGGAGGAGATGGAGGAGATGGAGGAGGAGGAGGAGGAGGAATGGAGGAGGAGGAATAAAAACAAAATCAAAATCACTCAAAATGTCCGCCTTTCAACTTCAGTTTGGAGTGTCGCTCAGCACCTGGGGAAGCTCGTCAGCCCGGCCCGACTCCTCGTTAGCCTTGGAATAGAATCACATTTCAAAGGGGGGGGGGCGGGGATGCTGGGAATGTGTGTTTTGCTGCCAAGCAATTATCGTTTTCGTTTTACATAGCCTGATAGAGATTAGACATCTCTCCGGACAACGATGTGTTTGAAACGCTCCTCGCTGCGCACAGGTTGTAGTACGGCAGACAAGACAGCCAGGTCAACCAATCAAATCAATGCGTACACAAGGTGATGTTTGGGCGACGCCCACCGCTAACACATCCCCTCTGCCGCCATTTTAAATGTACATTTAGCGGACGCTTTTAGCCAAAGCGACATTTCAACTGTTTATGCAAACATTCACACAACGACGGCGGAGTCAACCACGCAGGACGACAGCCGGCTCGTCAGGAGCAGTCAGGGTGAGGCGTCTCGCTCAGGGACACCTCGACACTCGAGGTTGAATGTTCGATCCCCGGCTCACTAGGGGGAGCCGGGGATCGAACCAGCAACCTCTCGGTTAACAGCTCAACCCGCTCTACCTCCTGAGCTAAGGCGACCCTAAACACCGTTCGGTAGTGTGTTTCGCTTTGTCCCTTCCGTGTGTTTATTCCGTAGGTTTTATTTTTCCGGTGGGCGTCAGGTTCTGAGTTAACGGTTTGCGATGGGGTTCGCGATAGGGAGGGTTTGGCGACTAATTCATCGATACAACTGCAGACTTGGAAGCAACCCTGGCATACAGAGCAGCAAATAAGTCAACAGTGGGTGGAAAGGAGGTGTGTGTGTGTGTGTGTGTGTGTGTGTGTTTGTACGTGCGCCGAGTGTGCGTGTGTGTGTGTGTGTGTGTGTGTGTGTGTGTGTGTGTGTGTGTGTGTGTGTGTGTGTGTGTGTGTGTGTGTGTGTGTGTGTGTGTGTGTGTGTGTGTATGGCTGATGGGAGATGAAAGGTTGGAGGAGTTCGGAACTAAAAAGAAATACCAAACTATGATAGCAGATGAGAGCGAGAGAGAGGAGGGGAGGGTGGTGACACTGTGTGTATGTGTGTGCCCGTGTGTCAGTATGGGTATGTGTACATGTGTGGGTGCCTGTGTGTACGCACGCCCGTACACGCGTGTGTGCACGTGTGTGCGTGCGTGGGGTACGTAGCAGCGGGGGACAGCTTTAATGAAGGCTGTAAGGAAGATTAATGAGAGCTTATTGGAGCAGGCGATGGCGGCGACCCACCGCCAACCCCACCCCCACCGCCACCCCCCCCACCCCACCACCACACCCCCACCACCACCACCCACCACCCGCCGCCCGCAAGCTTCCGAACACACCAGAGAACTAACACCCCCACTGCTCTGCTGCCACTGCAGTCGCTGAGGGAGACGGCAGTGAGTGGGGAGGTGGTGGTGGTGGTGGTGGAGGTGGTGGTGGTGGTGGTGGAGGTAGGTGGTGGTGGTGGTGGTGGTGGAGGTGGTGGTGGTGGTGGTGGAGTGGTGGTGGTGGTAGTGGAGGAGATGGTGGAGGAGATGGTGGTGGAGGTGGTGGTGGAGGTGGTGTGTGAGTCGGAGATAGTGGTGGTGATGGTGGAGATGATGGTGGTGGTGGAGGAGGTGGGTGGGGTCGGGAGATAGTGGTGGTGATGGTGGTGGTGGTGGAGGTGGTGGTGGAGGTGGTGGTGGGTGAGTCGGGAGATAGTGGTGGTGATGGTGGAGATGGTGGTGGTGGTGGTTGAGATATTGGGGGGGGGGGCTGGTGGTGGTGGCTGGTGAGTTGGGAGATGGTGGGTGAGTCGGGAGATAGTGGTGGTGATGGTGGAGATGGTGGTGGTGGTGGTGGTTGAGATATTGGGGGTGGAGGTGCTGGTGGTGGGTGAGTTGGGAGATGGTGTTGGTGAGGGAGGTGGTGGAGGAGATGGTGGAGGTGGAGGTGGTGGTGGAGGAGGTGGAGGTGGAGGTGGTGGTGGTGGTGGAGGAGGTGGTGGTTGAGATGTTTGGGGTGGAGGTGGTGGTGGGTGAGTTGGGAGATGGGGGTGGAGGTGGTGGAGACGATGTTGGTGGTGGTGGTGGTTGGTGGGTGAGTGGGTGGGGGTCGTGATAAAAAAGGCCAAAAAAATTATAATTACTTGTTTTGATCACTTGGAAGTTATTTCCAATTCCCGAGGTCGATTTCGGCACGACACCAAGAAAGGGGGGAGGGGGGGGGGGGGGGGGGGGGAATGCGTCCCCCCGAGGGGGGGTGCATCAGGCGAGATGAGAGGGAGCGGCCTCGTTTCAAGCCGGCGTCAGTGTTTATTTATGCGTGTGGACGGGGCGGCCATAAAGGCGGAATTATGACTCACATTCTTTTTGGAGACAGAGTCATGGCAACGGGCATCCGTCTATAAAAGTCCCGGACGACAGACGACGCGCGCTGCCAAAGGAGCCTCCTCATGACATCATCTCTCTGGACTCGGTTCGACGGTTTGAAGCCGCCTGAGCCCAAGGGGAACGCGGGTGGCGGAGATAAACACTCGCGGTACGACCGCGACTTAAAAGAAAGACTTCGGAAAAATCCGAAACAAACCGTCACCTTCTAACCGCTACGAGAAAAGAACGGCGATTTCTTCGGAGACCGCTACAAACCGCCGTAAAAAAATACAACGCAATCATCCCTGAAACTAACACCTCGTATTTTCAAAAGTATTTCTATCATTAAACAAATACACCAGGAGGAAAGTCCCCTCGATTAATACCACGGTGTTAAGCAGCCATTGATCCCCCCCCATCCCCCCCTCCCCCTCCCTGATCAATGACACGCCGTCGACCATGAACGGAGCTCTCCCTCCACTCCTATTTATAGAACGCAGGGAGAGTCTAGACGGGGGACGCAGCCCTCCCCCCTCTCTCCAGAGGACCGGATACGGCGATACGCAATGCGCCAGCGGGCAGCACCCGATAGGAGAGGTGTGACGCCCGGATCCATAATACCGGGCGCTCAGCATATTGGCCAATCAGGGCTCGGGGAATGAAGAGGAGAAGACAAAGGAAAAGACAGATCGGAACCGCTCTCGTTTCAATCAGGGTGTGAAGGGTGTGGGTGGAGGGTGGTGGAGGGCGGGGGTGGGTGGGGTTTACGGCTACAGATACGTAGGCTGGATGAGCCTCGGGGGTCATCGAGGCGACCTCTGCTATCGTTCCACTTTAAGAGGGAGAAGATAAGAAAGCGTCGGCGAAGTGGACAGCTTAATTAGCCCCGTGGCTCGCAGACTGAGACGTGTCCAAACGGCCGAGCGGAGCGAGAGAGAGAGAGAGTGAGAGTCAGCGATTCAAACGACACACACACACACACACACACACACTGTGAGTACAGTGAGTACAGTGCGTATCGGGTGGATGGCTACGCTACACCTAGTGTTGGGTTTGATCCAACATTCAACAACGATACAAAAACGTTCATGTTCGGTCGTTTTGCGGATGGTTTTATCCTAAAGGGACGGAGAACAATCAGCGTGACTTTGGTTGGGAAACCCTCCTGTCAGTTGGGCTTGAAACAATTGAAAAGTCGTGAGTTAATGTACGCACTTATTGTATGTCGTACTCATTTATAATACTTAGCAGTGTGTAGCATCCTATCCTAGCTATGCTTGTTGTCTACGGGGAATGGGTTAACCTAGTGATCGTTAGTGCTTGGCACTTGGTTCTATGAACATCCTTACTGCACCGACAGAGATATAATGTTTTTTCTCCTTCTTCTGACAAATGCACTCATTGTAAAGCTCTTTGGATAAAAGCGTCTGCTAAACGCCCTGAATGTTAATCTAAATGTAAAAGAAAACCCACATGAAATGCTTGACAGTAATGCGTTTGGTCTGGCGTTTTTGTTTTGCTTCTTGCCCATCATTGTCAAGAAGATGACACTAAAAAGGGAAGGTGCGACGCTAGCAGCGAGCGCGTCCCCCTCGACGTCGTTAGCCGAGCGCGCCCTTGAGCCTCGGAGTGATCAGGGAGAAAGCATTTCTACCACCAAAAGGGTTTTGATCTGCTGAGTGAGACGCAGGTGACGCCTGGTGCACTCGGCCCGACCGTAATACACTTAAGTATTCATAATTCAAGGACAAGACGGAGAAAATAAATAAATAATGTCAGCGATGCCAAACCAATATTGTCATCCACTCCCGTATTCATTTGTTGCCCGTGTGTGTACGTTGTTAAGCTAATAGCGGCCCGAGTGGATACCGTGCGTGTGTGACTTTATCTTTGATAGCGGACACCGAACTGAGAGTCAACTGTCGGACATTTCGATCCTTACCGCCATTACAAAGTAAATGTCAAGCAGAATAAAGGGAAAATAAAATAAAAAAAAGGAATATCAATTAGTATTTCCCCAAACTAAAGCTATTGCCGAGCGAAAACAAGCACAGCGAGAAACTTCTCCGGCTGATTTGACTCAATAATTGTACTCCTGGGTCACCGCTGATTAGCAATTAAAAAAGGACAGTTGACCTTAAAATGGCGGGGATGCCTTTTAGATTCTGGCACCAGTGGTCCAGTCAGGAATTGTTTTGTTTTTGTTGTTGTTGTTGTTGCTGCTGCTACTGTTTCTCAAAGTACTTCTGGAGGTCAATACTGTTGCTAGGAGACAAAGTTAAATTCTGCCGAAAAAAAAATGAAAACTCAAGGTTTCTGAAGGAACGACTTTATTCAGAAATGTTCGAAACCTCAAAAGAGACCATAGAAAGCGTGGGATCACAGACAAGGCAACGTCCTTTTTTTGTATTCTTTTGTTGATATATCTGCATTCTCTGTCAGAGGCATTTGTAGAAGAACTATTTCAGAGAAGTTAATGCTCACCCTGAACAAAAAGGTAAAAACCATCAGGCGAGAAAATCTTTGAATTGCCGCACATAACTTGCGAACATCTTCTGACAAGTTCAAGGTGAATTCTTCACAGCAACTCACTCTGCCCATTCGGGTAGCAACGCAGTACGAATGAAGACTTGATGAAACGTCTCTTGAGGGTGAAGGGAGGGGGGGGGTAATGGTGGGGCAGGATTAACAAGATGAGGTAGATTAATCAATTGCCGCACCCGGATTGAATTAGTTCCACCGGAGAGCAAGCTGTACAAAGTGTTGACACCCCTTCCCTGCTAATTCAACCTCCCCAATCACTTTTCCTTCACCTCCACTGCGACTGAAGACCATTATCTCTCACGCCACACACACCACACTCTTCGCCAAGCCGATATTTCTCTCCGTGAGTGCTGACAGTTTGACTTGTGGCAGGGCCTGTATCAGAACACACTCTCGCCGAAGAATGGAGTGGGCACTGTAGTTAAGTGTTAGGGGGTTGAGTTGTACTCAGAAAACCAACAAACCAAGATGTCATAAGGCTTGGGGAGGGAATGGGAGACTGCTCCGTGAATCCCACCTTATTCCAGCCTTCTGCCTTTCGGTTTCCCGCTGAATTCGTTCCTGGCCAATTACGGCTTGCGTCAATCCGGAGCGGCATCCAGCAGAGATCCCAGCATGACCGACTGGCGGTTTCTGCCGGTCTCTCGCCTACACATCTGATACCGTTCACCTTGCCCACACATTTCTGGAGAATAATGTGAGTGAGTGTGTTTGTGTGTGTGCGTGTTCATGCTTGTGTCTATGTGTGTTTGTGTGTGCGTGTGTTTATGTGTGTACATGTGTGTGTATGTGTTTTTGTGTGTATATGTGTGCTTGTGTGTACGTTGTTTCATGTGGGTGAATTCGTGCGTATGTGTGCATATTTGTGTCCGTGAGCAAATGTGTGTTTGTGTGTATCCGTTTTTTCGTGTGTGTTTGTTCTCGTGTGTTAGTATGTCCTCATGTGTACGTGTTTGTGTCTGTGTTCATGTCTATGTGTGTGTTTGCTCATGTTCTCTGTGTAGGAGTGAAAGCTTTAGAATCAATCCAGTAAGACTGAACAAAGTCGGGGACCCGGAGTGTGACCACCCAGGCGCTCGCTCCGAAAGTCGCCGTGGGCGCCACCAACATCCATCGAATAAAGTTATTTTCAGAGCTAAAAACTAAAACCCTGTTTAAATTGAAATGACACACATTGTTGTTAAGATCATCCGTTACACTTTCTGGACGCCTCCTCGACCCGATGCAACCTTCAACCTTCAACCATGAACGGCCCAATGCGGCCCGATGTGTTTGGGCGATGTCTGGACCTTGTGTTGGCCTGGTCGTTCCTGACTCAACGCGCCGCCGTGTCTAACGTCTAATGTCTGCGCGCCCCGAATCGGAAATCCTGTAATTCACATCTTCTTTAATTTCGTAAGTGCCGTCTCATTTTGACAGAGAGGAGAACAGGAAGAAGATGCATGTTGATTGAGGTTTGGAAAATAGGCGAACAGCACCGCAAAGATGATTGAGAAGGCGGTTGGAGAAGGAAGTGGGTGGCGGGAAATGAGGAGTGGGCAGATGGACCAGGGTTTCTGGATCAATAATTGATATTGAACAACAGTGAGCCAAGCGTGCTGGCATCTCTACTTCACGCTCCTGTAAACATAACAGGAAGTAGCCAAGTATATCCACCAGGCGGAGCTTCGCTCTGCACGAACCGGCTGAACTCCCACCGAAATGTACCGCAACTCTTGCAGGCGAGTCCCGCATGCGTTCCATGTGAAGCTAACTGGATGGACCACAGACAGACGTACACACAGACGCACACTCACACACACTTTCAGTTGAGGAGACAATGAGCAATAGGTCCAGGAGCGAAGAGCAGCCCTGGAGAGCTCATTAAAAAAAGCACGGTGAAGACATTAAGACAGAGTTCCTGGTCGGGAAGGGACACAACCCCAAATAGATGCATCCGCGTTTTGCATAACTGTATAGGGGGAGATTCAGGGTAAACTCTGGCAACACGGGCTGTTCAGGAACACAGCTGAGGAACGCTAAGGCTGGCTCACCTTCCCTTGGCCTTAGGAGGTCCAAACGGCCTGCAACAAGGCATGAGAACCGTTCCCCCCCACCCCTTCGCCGGGGGCCAGAAACCATTACACTCCCAAACAAAATTACACCAAGTCTCTGAAGAGAAATGCTCCTATAACAAAAAAAAGCAACTACCTCTGCAATCTAACACAGACGAGAAAGAGAGTTAACGGGAAAGCGAAAGAAAAGACGATAAAAAAGACAAAGACTGACGATTGGGAAAGAGACACAACAGAAAGAAAAGAAAGAAAAAGAGATTGGAGCGAGTTTATTGGTGACTGAGAAGTACATCTCCCAGTAAAGCAAGGCACTCCCTTTAAAACCCGAAAATCATTGCGATCGCGTCCGCACGAGAGTGAGAGGAGATAGCTGCTGCCGACTGCACAAGAGCCCACGCATTTGACTTTCATAGACAACCTCAACGGCAGCTCCCTGTGCCACTGTTGAGTGGCAATCCGTGTGTGGGGGGGGGGGGGGGGGGGGGGGGGGGGGGGCATGGTGTGATGGCGAGCTGTGCTGTAAGCCTCTTCTTTAAAAGGGATGTTAGTGTGGCCGAGCCATCGATTCACCTTCATATCTCTTTGTTCACTGCACAGTGACAGACAGCCGAGCAACCTGAAGGGGTGAGAGCTGATAACGGACGGCGACAGATAAACGTCTGGTGGATTGCTTAGCCAAAGCAGAGGAAGACGAACAAGCAGCATTTTAGATCAATTTTTTTCCGAAATCAATGTTTTTTAGAATGCATCCGATTTTCTCACTCGATTGCGGTCTTCTGAGGACAGAGCCTGTGAAGAGGGAGTGAGAACGTGAGTGAGTGAGTGAGAAAGAACATGACCGAGTGAGCGAGTGAGTACGTGAGTGAGTGAGTGAGTGAGTGAGTGAGTGAGTGAGTGAGTGAGTGAGTGAGTGAGTGAGTGAGTGAGTGAGTGAGTGAGTGAGCGAGCGAGCGAGTGAGTGAGCGAGCGAGTGATTATGTGAGCACGTGAGGGAGTTCTTATTTGAGTACATGAATGAGTGAGTCATTACGCGAGCACGCGAGTGAGTAATCTTATTCCAGTTGAGCGGATACATCCCGTGGCGACATAACGACCAGAAGTTGAACACACTTTTACATCCTTCCCTCCCCCTTCCTGCCGTGATTAAACACTGTTACGTTAAGGGTGAGGGGGGGGGGTCCGTTTAGCGTAGCTCTCAAGGCTGATTACGCTAACGTCTGGGGACAAGCCACTCGGTTTCGGAGGACGCCAAATGAAGAGCGGGTGACTGGAGAGCACCGCGGCCGACGTCTAACGAAGACGGAGCGCCGGAACCCCGCGGCCCGCCGCAGAGCGCCAGGGGGGGGAGGGGGGTGGACCGGAGAGGGGGGGGGGGGGGCATCAATCACAGACCAGGAGCCCCGCCAGCCTGGTCTTATCTTTACACCGCACGCCGCTGATTTAACCTCGTCCCTTATGGGCCACCGTCTCCAACTGCCGCCAAGTTACCGCCGCCCCCTTCAGCTGACTGACACACACACACACACACACACACACACACACACACACACACACACACACACACACACACACACACACACACACACACACACACACACACACACACACACACACACACACACACACACGTTATCTTCTCCTCTAGACCGGGGGGGGAACCCAGGGAACTGCAGACGTCATGGCCGTGAAAGCTACGACGGTTTCGGCGGTTGGGCCGCAGCGGGCCGGGAGGTGCAGACGACGGCGGCTCCCGATTGGCTGTCCCGTTAACGGCCTTCCGAAGAGGGGCCCGTTTCCCGGGGTCCTGAAGTCGGCCAACGATCCGTCATTATTACGAGTCGCTAGTCCCCGGTGGCTCCCTCCGAGCCTCTTTCGGACCGTCGGTATCGGAGTGATAGGGTAGAATCCTCTAAACTCATGCGTGGGAGACGGTGCAATTGCTTTTTTTTAACCGACTGTGGGAGAGAATGCCGGGAGAATTGACGACCGGCAGGGGTAGGGAGTCTCTCTCGCTTACAGATAAAACTAGGAATTTCCGCAACGGCCTTTAGCACTGTTCTGCTAGGGGCGTGGACGTAGCGTTGGCCTCAGAAGACCCTCCGAGCTGTTAGCGAGCGACTACCCCTTGGAAAGTCCGCAGGAAACCCCGTTCAGAACCAAACCCCTCCCCGATCGATTTCTCTGCTTGCGTTGGCGTGTTTAACCGTGTTTATTTCTGTTAGTTCTGTGAGCGTCGAGTCTTCCGGTTCTCCGATACAAACCGAGTACGTACCCCCTCCCCCACCGCTGTAAAGTCGGGTATTTCGACTTGTCCTCATAATAAACTTGGCTCTGTCCTCACTGTTAACCCCCCCCCCCCCCCCCCCGACTCGCGACGGCGCAGTGGGTCCGAGCCGGGAGCGCGACACACGATAACTTCAGAGCGGGGGGAGGGGTAGTTTCCCTCCTCGTGGTAGACGTCTCTTAAGCCCTTCTCAGAGGGAGCCGGGCGACACAACGATAGAGTCAAAGCCCGCAGCCCAAATGCGCCGAATAAATCTCTGTGACCGCCATTACTCCTCCCGGCCCCCGCGAGCGGGCGTGGGGACGACCCCCCCGCTGAGACGGAGAACACCAGCGGGGAACACAAAGAAACGAGCGACGACGTTTTCTATAACAATGTCGTTTTGCTTTTATGTTGTTTACATAAGAAAATACCAATAAAAAGCATTTTCACACTGCAGAGGCGTTTGCCTTATTGCTGTTTCTCCAAAGAAACAACACACACACACACACACACACACACACACACACACACACACACACACACACACACACACACACACACACACACACACACACACACACACACACACACACACATTGTCAAAACATTGTCATTTTCGATGCATTTCCAGTGGAAATGTCGAAAAACAAACCACAAAACAGGGAATTATGCCAGTGTCTTCCTTTAACCGTACAAAGCTAACATAACCTCCAAAAGTTGAGGAGCTGTATGAGGGAAGGGATCAGCTGCTGTCCCCTGCTCCCTCAAGTTGGACTGGAACCTTCTGTGTTTGCGTAGTTCTGCTTTTGTGTTTATCGCTCGGTCCATGTTTTAATGTTTTCCCTGTGTGACTGGACAGAGGTCAGCCAGGCTGCCAGCACTGAAACGTCTGGAATAGAATTCCAGACGTAAGTGGGTGAGTGAGTGAATATGTGAGTGAGTGACTGAATGTGTGCACGCACACACACACACTCACACACCAGCCCATGCGTCGCCCGTGTCCCGCTGCTTGCTAGAGCGCTGACCTTTGAACTTGTGGAAGACGGCCCAGAGTTCGGCGATGTCCGTGGCGAAGGTGATGTCGGTGTCGAGCACGATGACCCGCTGGAGGTCAGAGGGCAGCGTCTTGGTGAGCACCAGCTTCATCAGCCCGTAGATCCCAGAGTAGTGTTTGTTGGGGATCCACGATACCTCCGACTGAAAGAGAGGGGGGGGGGCACAGGTGACCTTTAACCTTCAGGTGGAAACAGGTGACCTTTGACCTTCAGGCAGAAACACGCTCAACTATTTAATCAGAATTGTCACACACAGAGAGGGAGGGAGAGAGAGAGAGAGAGAGAGAGAGAGAGAGAGAGAGAGAGAGAGAGAGAGAGAGAGAGAGAGAGAGAGAGAGAGAGAGAGAGAGAGAGAGAGAGAGAGAGAGAGAGAGAGAGAGAGAGAGAGAGAGAGAGAGAGAGAGAGAGATTGGAAACTGATGGCAAGAGTGGGTGAGAGCGAGAGAGATCCTAAGATGTAGTGGAGGGTTTTAAATTGATAGTTCCGTTATCATCAGCCAAGTGTCACTCTGGTGTACGAAGGGAAGCAGAAGTTCGTGATCATAACAAAATGTCTTTGACCACTTTCGGGGCGGTTTGATAATTAAACTTATCGCACCGTGAAATCCTGCTCCACGCCGCAGAAGACATTCAGACAGAGTTTTTTTTTTCCTTTTTTAAATCTCCTAATAACATCACCACTATCCGTGATACCCAGCAACCAGCCAAAAAGCAGCCATCGCCACGGTTACACCCCCCCCCCCCCCCGCCAAACAATCTCACGATCGCCACGCTTTCCGTTGCGGCGGGATTGTGAAAAAACGTGAGCCGAGGAAGATAAAAATAGACGCGGCCTCCACTCGCTGAGCTCACGTCTTCCCGCTCCCACTGATCGAGGGATCATTGATTAACACGGGGCCGATCGGAGGCAGATAGGCCTCGCTCCGGCGGTCTGTGACCGGGTTTGAGTCCTGTCAGGATGGAGTTTATCGTCCAGACGCCGCCAGATGTGTGGCAACCGGGAAACGCCAGCGAATGCGGAGCACGTCCTGTTAACGGTATGCGAGTCAACGCGTAGGAAAGGAAAGGAAGTCGCGTCTCTTCGGGAGTGTAGAATGTTGGTGTATTTTAGTGTCTCTCTTTTGTTCACATTTCTAGTCTAGGAACAGGCCAGGGCCTCTCATACTGATACAAGGTGTTATCCCCAACATTCTGCCATTGTTATGCCTCAACAAGGTTGAACCGACCTGGTCCTCCGGGACATAGCCAGGGCCAGATACCTTATCAAGGCTGAGAGTGCGTCTGTTTACGTGTTGTTCATGTATCCCCTTTTTGTATAATACTCGCCCCAACCCTTTGGTTCGACGAGAAGAGGGTTCGACAGCCAAGGAACAAGTCATCAAACTGCTCCTCAATGGGTCCACTATAGATTATTCAACCTAAGTCTGTATATCGCTGTATTACATCCTGGAATAAACCATCTATTCAACCCTCTGATCCAACCGGTCAAGTTGCTTTGATTTCGACTTCAAGAATTACTACCACGACGAAAAATACACAACGCAGAGTCTGTCCGAACAGTTTAGAAATAAGCTGAAATCTAACAGGAGTCATGGTGGGCTACCATCATGATTCCTTCTATAGCTTTAATACAGACACAGGGGGGACCCCACACCTCTCTGCCCAGAGCAGTCAGGGTGAGGCGTCTCGCTCAGGGACACCTCGACGCTCAGCTAGGAGGAGCCGGGGATCGAACCAGCAACCTTCTGATTACCAGCCAACCCACTCAACCTCCTGAGATACTGCCCCCTTAAACGGGTGTGATTGTTTTAATGCTTTACACACCCTCTTTGCAGTTCTGTACACAGATTGGCATAATAATAGTAATAATAAACAGGCACTTTGCACAAAATTGTTTCAGGCGGAATTGTACATTATTTAAGATTTAAAAGGGAAAATCGTCTCGAATTATGTCGAGCGGTAACGTCGCCAGTAAATCTAGACGTTACAGCTCGGCACTTAAACGCCGCCGTAGATAAAAACTTCTCTCTGCAACATAAAGAATAAATAAACCTCACACACTGTTTGGGACGTGGGTCGGAATAGAGGACTCTACGTTGAAAGTGTCCCTCTGACCAATCAGAACCCAGTACATTTCTTCCTGTTTTCATACAGGTTACAATTCCTTGACTTATGTGTGTTAAGTATGTTTCGGGTTGAGTTGGGAGAAATTATGATCTGGGACTAATAAAGTATCCTATTTTATGTGGGAAGTTATAAACACTTGGGGAATTGAAAGGAACTTTCATGGAAAAAATATATAACCCGATTACATATGTCGCTCTGACTACTCCGAACGCATTACGTCCCTACCTGTTGTCATAAAGGTAAGCACTCTTTATCTTATGCGTGTTTATTCGGTTTCTGTTCTGTTGGTGGGAGACCAACCGACATTCAGCATCGCTGGACTGTGTTTTAATCACAGACCAACAAACAACATGGAGGCAAGAGCTGTATTCAAAGTCCATATTCAGAAACGAATACTTTATGTGTGCCAGACATGACAAAATACAATTGAACAAAACGCTATCGTATCGCTAACAGTCATTGACAACCAAAACTAACATTTCCACAAACCATTGTCATCGTTCGAAAGGAAACCTGCTGACCTAGCCAACACAAAATGAAGAAGGCAAAGGTGAAGAGAAAAAGGGGGAGAGAGCGAGGAACGAGCGGGCGAGTGTGTACCTTCAGCTCGTCTGCGTCGTAGAAGTCGACACGCACGGCCGGGACCATCCAGGTGTGGAACAGAGACGCCAGGATCTGCTGGGCGATGGCGTCGGTGATGAAGTGAAAGTGGAGCGGGTTCCGTCTGCGACACACACACACACACACACACACACACGGTTGGGTCTTTGATATGGAAATTCCCCATCTGTGAACGCACCTAATTTCACACTGCCTCATGGAAAGGGAATTATATCGGCCGACGCCTTTCAATGGAACTCCATCCTCCGGATTCAGGTCCGTTCCGAAGCGTTACACAGATTTAGATACGGACGGCAGGAGAAACACAAGAGCTTAAACAAACCAATTTGAAATGGCCCTTCCTCATTGCTCATTTGCATAGATAACCCGTAGACTCCCGTAGAGATTGTGTACGATTCCGTATCCAGGGATAATTTAAATTACCACGGGTAAGCAGGTAGCAATTCAACATATGCTGACGAGATTGTTTAAATTGTCCGTTCTGTCCTGGATCATGTAGATAGTGTGCGTTTGTGTGTGTGCGGTCGTGTGTGTGTTCACATGTGTGCGTTCATGTGTGTTTGTGAGTGGGTGTGTTTGTGTGTGTATGTGTGTGTTCATGTGTGTTTGTGTGTCAATCATTTTATTTCCAACGTACAGGAACTGCGGTCTGATACAGTTCGTGTATATTGGAGATTAATCATAAACACACGGAAAATCAAACACACACCCACACAGTTTTTAACGGGTCTGAAGGAATGGCCCAGACTGCAGTTGGATCAACGTCTGTCACCCTGTAGGGGGTTAGGGTAGAGGGCTAGGCGCCCGGTGTGGCCGGTGGGGTTTATGTAAATTCATAGCGCGGCGTTGGGATGCATGAAGCTGGGGGGTGCAAGATAGTCCGGTTAGCGAGTTTAAACCCCCAAACCTCCGTTGAGCTAACCACTTGTCTAACCCCTACCTGCTCAACCACGCAACAGAAAATGCTTTGGATAAAAACCCCAGAAAAGTGAATACACTGTAAACCAAAACCGATCAGAAACGTTGATTATTGATGATAAGATCGGTATTCAGAAAGCTCTCGTTCCGATCGCAGCGTCCCCCTCCCTGTACGAGCTCGGCTCCGGAGCAGAGGTTCACGTCTCCAAACAGCCGGTCGAGGGGGGACATGCACTGCAACCGCCCGTCTCCGGGGGGGGGACAGCCGGGATGCCCTTCCCCATTCTCCGACGTATCCATCTTTTTAATGTTTCCCCCCACAGAGGAGCAGGACTAACACGATTGGACCGCCGCCTCCCCTCGCCATCTGGGGAACTTTTCGGGACATGGGTGCATTCCTAATCCCCCCCCCCAACCCCCGACTGCTTCGCCCCCCCCCCCCCCACAAACCCCAGACGGCTACAGACTCGACCCGACGGAGCGGGACTGATGCGGGGTCCGGCGAGCCCTGCTCACAGGAATCCCCTGGAGACCCCTCCGCTGGCCCGGGGCCCCGGGAACGGCGACGAGGACGGAGAGGGGTGAGGAGCGAACGTCATTACTCTGATGGAGGAGCATAAGTCACTCTGAGAGGGAGTGTATGTGTGGAGGGAGGGGGGGAGGGAGGGAGGGGGGGAGGGAGGGAGGGGGGGAGGGAGGGGGGAGGGAGGGGCGTCCCCTTGCATGGCCAAGAGATGAACTGGCGGCCGGCGGTTTGATTTACAGCGCGGGCGTAGATCTACACCACCTCGGGGGTCGGAGCTAATGATTTGAAGTGGCTGGGTGCAAAAAAAAGAAAAAGGCCAGAAGAGGACTTTGCACTCGCGCACACACACACACAAAGGCACGCACTCGGACAAGCACACACACACACAAACATACGCTGAGACACACACAGATAAGGCTCAGACAAACACGCGCACATACGCTCACACACACACACACACACACACAAAGTATATCAAAAACGTGCGCGCTCCGCATTGTCGATCAGTCGGCGCTGTTAAGGGAATTCACAGCATATTCGATATCTCATCAGGAATCTATCATGGGCATTCTGCTTGTTCCATCACCCCCCCACCCCACCCCCCTCAAAGTAATAAGAAGAGAGGGAAAGAAAAACACTGGCTGTGTTGTTATCGGACAGTCGACGCACACCGTTTGGTGTCCTCGCGTGGCTCTATCAACTGCATCTTATAATATGACGATACTCAGAACATTCTGATATATACGACGGTTTATAAATAAATAGATACACAGAAAGCCCTCATAGGAGGTCGTCTGCAAACTTGTTCCTTGCAACGAAAAAATATACAAAAAAGCATGGTGGTTGAATGTCCCAGGGGACCTGAACGCGGCGGGAGGGTAGCGGGTGACCCGAGCTACTTAGGAACAGTCCCTCTGGTTTAGGAGGGAAAGTAGTGTGTAATCATTGTGTTAGTACTCATGGACTCCACTCCGGCTCAGAAGGAAATCTTGTTGAGCTCCTTCCGAGACACCTTCAGAAAGGTGTTACAATTCCATTTTTTAAGCTGGAGATGATTCATCGTTTGCGGTTCATTTAGAGTGCAACGACAAAGCCGAACACACACACACACACACACACACACACACACACACACACACACACACACACACACACACACACACACACACACACACACACACACACACACACACACACACACACACACACACACACCTCTTGCCGGTACAGAATGTCCTTCACGTTAAATCAAATGCAATATTTGCCCACCACACTGTGAATATCTCTCACTGGGGCTCCTTTTGTCCAGCGAATATCACACTATTTTAGAAGGGTGTGAAATATGGTTGAATGGTGAGAGAAGGCTCGAAAATAGACAAGCTCATGGTATAAAAAAATTGAAAATGAACCCTCAGGGACATAGAACCAAGCCAACAATATTTTATTTTGGACTATTTTTTACTATAGAAAATCCAACATCTCCAAGTCCCAAAATGGCGGAAGTTAGTGCCTCATTGGTCAGTCCATGCCTTCTTTGCCTCGTCTTCCTTTGAGATTCTTTGTGTGTGGCATGTCGTCCTTTCTATTATTGATATTGAATATTTTCCTGAGAGGGTGTAGGGTTAGGCAGTTTGGTAAAAAGCCTTTAAAAGGTCCTATAATATAGCACCAGGTGTGAGTGTGATTAGCCGTTACAAGCCGTTTTGAAAATCATCCCTCTTCTGACGTCACAAGTGGGGGTGTCCACCTAGATGTATGACGGATAGATGAGCAACGTTTGCTACAGTCCACTGGGTAGACTGGGAGACTGATCTATCCAGCACACATCTAGGTTGACACGCCCATCTGTGATGTCAGAAGAGGCAGACGTTCAAAACGGCTTGTACCACCTGGTGGTATAATACGGGACCTTTAAAGTCTATAAAGTCTGTCTGAGACCGACTAGGACGAACGGCAGTGCGAATAAAACACACTCGAGTCTGACGTTTTGCAATTCATGAAAGAAGTCCCACCTATCCACGTTCCTCCGTGATCCAACAAAAAGGAAAAGAGCCTCCGATTGATTTCCGGGGAAAAACATTTGACTTAATGACTTCTGGATGCAAACGTATAAACGCTCGCCCCCGAATCGCACCAGAGACGGCAGGGGCTTCAGGCCGGCTCCGCAGCGCGTCGGAGAGCAGGAATAATCAGTCCACTCGTGATTAATTCACCCGCGAGACCGCCGCTAATTAAAAGTAGTGCTCGGAGTCGTTTGGGCGGCGGTCTGCGCACCGTGCGCAAAGAAAAAAAATTAAAATAATAAATAAAACCCTATCTGATTACTAATCACTCGTTGGGGGCCCCCACAGGCTCTGAAGAAAACGGGGGGGGGGGGGGGGGGGGGGGGGGGGGGGGGGGGGGGGGGTACGGGTACGACGCGTCATTCATTATTAATGCTGAGAGCAGTGCCGTGGTGCACATCATCAGACTCCACTTTGGGCCCTTCACATCTTGTTTTGAGACGGCCCAGGCGTAGAGTCGACATATTGAGCTTGTCTTTTTAGCTTAGCGCCTCGTTACCCTTATGGGGTGGGGCTCCTGGGGGCCGAAGCAACGCGTGCGGAGGGTTTGAGCTACGGCGGGTGGGCGGTGGGGGGGGGGGTTGGCCCTATCCATTTACCTTGCATAGGGGCTGGCTAATAGGAGCCTGATGTATCCCTATACATTTCGGGGCGCCTTGACTTAATGTAAACGGACTTGGGCGGATAGCGCGATACTCTGCAGTTTCTGCAGCCTTAGGTGAAAGAGTCTCTGAAATGATGATGAAGCATTAAGGAGAAAGTCCCACGCCATCGTTAAATAGCGGCACGGAAACCCTGCAACGCAAACTTTTCTTTCCGCCCGTCCCCTTGTTGAATATGAATAAACTGTATATATATATATATATATATGTATATGCACTTGCACTTAAAAATAGAACTAGCATTGTGTAGCGTCTTATCCTAGCTATCTGCGTTGCACTCAGGGAAGGGGTTAACCAAGTGATTGGCAGTGCTTTGCACTTGGTTTTATGAACATCCTCGCTGTACCGACAGCGATTTATTGTTGTGTCTCTTTCTTCTGATAAATGTACTTATTGGAAGTCGCTTTGGATAAAAGCGTCTGCTAAACGTCCTCAATGCAAATGTAAAATGTAAATAAGTCTGCTACGGTCTTAAAACTCTCGGTCCAGCCGACCACACTTTGTAACGCAGAATAGAAATAGTGAGGGAAAGGATGTCCGCCGTCGCCGCGGTGACGAGCAGTGGTGGTTCTGCCCCCGGGGCAGGTCCTCGCATCCAGAGTTCACAGAGGTTGCGTTGCTAGGCAACTGAGTGGAGGCGGGCCAGGCTTTAGAAAGGCTGAGGTTTTTTGGATGATTGTTAAAGGCGGGAGATTGGGGCGGACGTGCGGTTCACTGTGTGTGTGTGTGTGTGTGTGTGTAGACGTGTGTGTGTGTGTGTAGACGTGTGTGAGTTTGTGTGTGTGTGTATCTTTGTGTATGTGTGTGTTTATCTGTATGTGTATGCGTATGTGTATGTGTATGCGTATGTGTATGCGTATGCGTGTGTGCTTGTACGTGTGTGTGTGTGAGTGTGTTTGTGTTTATGTGCATGTGTGTTTGTGTGTGTTTCTGTATGTGTATGTGTAAGTGTATGCGTGTGTGTACGTGTGTACTTGTGTGTGTATGTGTGTACGCGCGTACGTGTATGTGTACGCGTGTATCTGTGTGTACGTGTTTGTGCGTGTGCGCTAGGGAACGTGTGCATGTAGGTGCATGCGTGGGTGGGTTAAAGTATCAAGCAGAGGTCAGAGGGTTTGTCCTACCTGTGGAACAGCACAGACTTCACCAGGGTCACCACGTCACGGCTGGCATTGTAGCCCGCGCACACGATGGCCACGTGGATGGTCTGCACACAATGGGAAAGTACACACATTTAGAAGATATGTCGTTTTTAGTTTTCGACCAGAAGAAGACTTGACAATAGGGCTGTTGCCCTCGCACAACAAAGCAGAGTAAAGAACGAAAAGGGGTGAAGTGAATTTGAGGGTAAAGTTCAACTTCCATTTTATTTTTTCTTTAACTTCTTGAACTGGAATTGTAAACCATGGATAACTTGTCCGGAAAGTTTCCACAACCTCTTTCACCCGGAATGCTGAGAAGCACCCAGCGAAAAACAACCCAAAATAACAATAGAAACGAGGATACAAACTTCCCCTCTCCCTCCTGCCGCTAGCAAACTCGTTAGCATTTGAGCTAATTTATTTCGCTGGAGGTGTGAAGCGCATTTGAAGTCGGGCAGATGGATTTAGCTAGCTCCTGTTGTGACTCAGTACGGATACCGTCTGAATGTTAAAGCGGGAAACGTGGAATTCATCTAAATAACAAAAACGCATTCATGCATCGACAAACGTGAATCTGGAGGAGGGGGGGTAGAGGGGGGGGGGGGAGGGGGGGGGGGCATGTGGCTCACTCTAGGAGGAGGAGTCGGGGATCGAACCAGCAACCTTCCGGTTACCAGTCAAACCGCTCTACCTTCTCCTACGGCGTCGAGGTGTCCCTGAGAAAGGCACCTCACCCTCACTGCTCCTGACCAGCTGGCTGTCGATCCTGCATGGCTGACAACGCCGTCTGTGTGTGAATGTGTGCGTGAATGGGTGAATGTTGTAAAGGCGATATTGTAAAGCGCTTTGAGTGGCCACTGGTTAGAAAAGCCTCTAAACCTAAAACCTCTAAAACCTCTAAACGACCTCTGTCGCGACCCAACCACCACAAAGACGCAGGACCATAGTCTTGCGTGGGTGGTCACCGACGGCAACGGTGTGGCGGCCATGTTGTGAGGGCCGTGTGCTAATGGCTACGCCGGCACGTGGCGTACGATACGATGTGCCGTTCGCAAGGACACGCAGCGGTAAACCCATACATTTATTAATAAACTGAAGTAAGTCAACAACAGCGGCCGTGCCAGGATCGGGGAGAAAAGAGGGTACATAAATGTGAATTCATGATGGCGACGAGGTGAGGCGTGGAGTAGAGGCTGAATCAGCTCACCTCGTCCTGGCTCGGTCTCCACCAATCAGAGGAGCGACCAGTGAGATGGAACGCTTCAACTTTATAAAAAATATAATAATAATAAAAAACGAAAAGACAAGAACTAAAATTTGACAACACCGCCGAGTTCTACCGCGCGGGTATTTGCTCCCTCCGGGCGTAGGCTGTGTTCAACCATGTAGCGCTAAGTACCCCCCCCCCCCCCCCCCCCGCACGGAACATGAACCACACAAGCAAGGGCCTGTTACGGCCTCAGAAAAGGCTCATTCATAAGGCCAGAAATAGGGGTTGAGTCCATGGTTTATTAAACAACAACCCTCATTTTACCGAACATACCAAACTGAGGTTGTGAGATCCGGCAAACCAAGCATTAGAGGTGAGAGACAATGAACGAGCCACGCAACGGGGCGTCGGAGTAAGTGGATCTCCCGAACTATCAAAAACAAACAGTCAAAAGTAAACAGAGATATGAAGCTGAGATAACAGGACTGCGGACCCCCGACCCTTCACAATATGATACAGAGAAACCAAAGGCTACGGTATAAATAAGGCCACAATCGTGAGTCATTCCAATCCTCCACACGTCAACGATACGAAGGCCTCTGGCTTTCGCTAACGCCTCATGCCCACTGCACCATCAGTCAAAGGACGCGGGAAGGCGTGGCTGACGGATGGGGGAGTAGTCTTTGCAGAGGCATCCATCAGCCAATCAAATCGCTTCCCGCTAACAACAACAAAGCCGGGTTCTTCCCGCTTCTTCCTGCTTGTTGCGTTGTCAATGCAAGATGACCCGCTTTCCCGCTTTCCAGTATCCTCAGAGCCCGAGTCGCGTCACAGTGCTTAAATTTGCATATGCGATCTGATTGGATGACGGATCCGTCGCTGCCGAAAAAGTTGAACATTTTTCAACTTTTTGACGGAGCCTTCAGCGCACGGATCCACAATGCATTGCGCGTCCGTCCCCATTCAAAGTCAATGGGGATCAGTCAACGGACGGAGGTAGTGGGCACGAGGCGTACCACTGTGCTAACGCTAACGCTAACGCCGCGGTCGCTCACCTCGCACTTGTCCACCGGCGGCTGCTGGGCGCAGTCCGAGCCGTTAGCCGCCGCCGCCGCCGCGCCGCCCTTCCCGTCGCTGTCGCCCGTGCCCTCCTCCGAGTGGCTCCGGCTCTGGTTGCCGCGGTGACGGGCGCCGCCGCCGCGCAGGGCCTGCGGGCTCCGCGGCGGCGGCGGCGGCGGCTTGCTGAGCTCGCGGCGCAGCGCGCGGTTCTCCTCCTCCACCTCCCGCACCCGCAGCTCCAGAGCCTGGCGCTCACCGGGCCCCCCCCGCGGGGGGGGAGGGCGGCTGGGACTCCAGGGGCGAGAGAGGCAGGGGCTTCACTGCAGAGAGAGAGAGAGAGAGAGACACAGAGAGAGAGACAGAGAGAGAGACAGAGAGAGAGAGGGAGAGACACAGAGAGACAGAGAGACACAGAGAGAGACACAGAGACACAGAGAGAGAGAGAGAGAGAGACACAGAGACACAGAGAGACAGAGAGACACAGAGAGAGAGAGAGAGAGAGAGAGAGAGAGAGAGAGAGAGAGAGAGAGAGAGAGAGAGAGAGAGAGAGAGAGACAAAGAGGACAGAGACACAGAGAGACACAGAGAGAGAGAGAGAGACACAGAGAGAGAGAGAGAGAGACACAGAGAGAGAGAGAGAGAGAGAGAGAGAGAGAGAGACACAGAGAGAGAGAGACACAGAGAGAGAGAGAGAGAGAGAGAGAGACAGAGAGACACACAGAGAGAGAGAGACACAGAGAGAGAGAGAGAGAGAGAGAGAGACAGAGACAGAGACAGAGACAGAGACAGAGAGACAGAGACAGAGAGAGACAGAGAGAGACAGAGAGACAGAGACAGAGAGAGACAGAGAGACAGAGAGACAGAGAGACAGAGAGAGACAGAGAGACAGAGAGACAGAGAGAGAGAGAGAGAGAGAGAGAGAGAGAGAGAGAGAGAGAGAGAGAGAGAGAGAGAGAGAGAGACAGAGAGAGAGACACAGGGAGAGAGAGAGACAGAGAGAGAGAGAGAGAGAGAGAGAGAGAGAGAGACAGAGGACAGAGAGAGACAGAGACAGAGACAGAGAGACAGACAGAGAGAGAGACAGAGACAGAGACAGAGACAGAGAGAGAGAGAGAGAGAGAGAGAGAGAGAGAGAGAGAGAGAGAGAGAGAGCGAGAGAGAGAGAGAGAGAGAGAGACACTTTGGTTAGAAAACATTGAGGACTTTTAAAGGTGTTGTAGGTACAATTTCAGAGCAATTTGCTTTGGGATAGAGAGGAAGGTAAGGGGAGGACATTTGCAGATTAACAGGGGCAGGATTCAAACCCGGGTGGCTGCGTTCAGGACTGAGCCTACATGGTACGCGCTCTACCCGGTGAGCCACCCCTGCATGTGCACATTTGTTGGAAACGCCATAGCCAGTCATTATTTATTAGTGCGTAGCATGCTATACATTTATCGGTTCTGGTTGATTGCCTTGGCCCCCGTTTGAAGCTATAAAGATTAAAGACCGCTCCCGCGATCATTTCTGACTAATCAGGGAGCCTCTTGCCTGATTGGCTCAGGGAACCCGTCACAGATACACCTCATTGGCCGAGACGCGTAGGGAGGGAGGGAGGGTGCAGACGGCTCATTTGTTTGTTTATTCTCTGAATTTTTTACTTTCCTGCTCGCCTGGTTTACAACTCTCAAATCTTACATTAAACAGCCTTAATGCAGCCCTTAAAGCCGCACACACCTTTAGCCCCCCTCTACTCCTGATGAACCTGTTGAATCACTGAAGCCGCTATATAACCAGACCATTAACTGTTGAGAAGATGAATCAGCATGAACCAGAAATGCCCGCAAGACTTTGAACACTGGCAGCAAGAAGGCAAGCTCACATCACCATGCGAGTGTGGTTCCCACTACTAATAAGACACGGCAAGACCTGTTTACACTTTACAAATCCATGAACGCACCATAAACCAATATTTCCAAAACAAAACCGGATTTGTTTCCCTGAAATACTTCCCCGAACATTGATTTGATATTCATGATAAATTCATCTGTCCCATGCTTAAATAGAGACAGACCCTGCCACGAACCAATTCAGACCAAGGACATTCGCCACGATTCACTGGATGTCTAAAACAGCGTGTTGTGTTGGTGTGCGCGAGTGTTTGAGTGCGTGACTGGGCGTGTTCATATTTGTGGGGTATCTGAAGGCGGCCTTGAGCCAAATAGGAGCATCATAGTCTTGTTATTTATGAGACTGACATCAAGCTACGAGTATTTGCACCGTGGCAGAAATACCAACGATTCTCCACCTCAGTTCCCCCTCATGCTACCGCTGTGCTCCTCCTCTCCATCACAGAGCCGTTCAGCCCTCCTGAAGGTGATTTCCGAAAACATCAGTCCTGCCTCTGCCTGTGGAACGAGGACGAAGGCGTAGCGGGCTTGCCGTTGTCTGCAGCGGTCGCAAAGCTTGAAGGCTGTCAGGCAGCGACGGCATGGAGCTGAAAAGAACTCGAACACAAAGCCATGTGTGGAAGGAGGTGGAGTGGGTTGATGGCGAAGGGGCGAGGGCGGAACTGGAAATCATCTTTGGCCTCGTGAGGTCTCGGTGTTAGAGGTGGGCACTTCTCTGGCCATGGGGGGGATTCAAGAAGAACAATTTAACTCTGACCACTCGTGCCGTTGTTATTCGTTCGAAGGCCTTGCCGATAAGACGGATGTGAGGTCCTGGGTTGGGGGCTGCTGATGGGGGAAATGCTGCTCAACTCTTTGTAGTCTCACTTGGAAGATTTTTATTTTTTTGTAAATCTTGGGTGTTTTGAACATTGTGGTAGTCGAGCTGTTTCAAATCAAAGGCAACTACTACTTTGGGTAATGGCACCTTTCGGTTTTCCAGTCTTCAGGTCTTCATTTATTTATTTATTTATTTTACCAAAATGACTTTAATTTGATGAAGAAAGGAACACCTTTTTATGCATGTCCAACGCCACGGAGCCGAGAATACAAGATTCGCAGGGAGCTAAATTAAACATTTACTTTAGCCCGGCAAAGGACTAAGATTAGGGTTTGATGGAATCGCCAAATGAAGCATATCACAACAGGGGGGTATTGGAGACGATGCAATAACAGAATGAACCACAGTAAACACACACTGCGTGTTTAATGGGAAGCGCTTGCCCGTATGTGGAGAGGAGAAGCAATTCAAGCGTTTCAAATCCCCCAATATAAGACTTCTAATTCTCTCAGGCAGATAATAGTGAGCCCTTATCTCTGGGTGGGGTCCGTTTCTGTTTGTAAACATTGTCACAAATCGCGCAATATTCTAGTTCGTTCCACCACGTTTCATTGAGCAAGTGTGCGTGTGCGTTCTTGAAGAAGTGAGTCATTCTTATTGACATTAATGCATGAGAACAGTAGAGTTCACTCATAGGTCAATGCTGGGGTAATAAGTATCAACTTAACTGTTGTTTCGATGTGTTGGCAAACTTTAAATCGCTGTTGTAAATCATTTATATTTTCATGGTTGTAGCCAGTTATTTAATGTACTTATATTTGTTTGCATTTCTGTTACCTTTACAGACCGTATCACATGCGTGATCCTGTATGCCCTGAACTGGAGAAGACCTCCAGTCCATATCTGCCTCTGTCTGCTCCTTACAAGAGTCCCGCTGTGGATCGAGCGATCCACCTCGTACCAGAAAGCCTCCCTCATACATGCCTTCAGCTCTCAATACAAGCCTCGGAGATTTCACGAGGGGGAGAGATATAGACATGAATCTTTTTCTTTCCTCCAAGTTGTTCAAGGAAAGTCTGACAAAAAAAGTATTTCGAGTAGAGAGCATTGAGGGCATTAGACCGAACCACCCCCCCCACCCCCGTTCCGTCTCCAGGGATCAGGACGGAGACCCTTCATTATGTGGATCTGAGGTCATTTTTCGTCGGCCGCAACGGTGCCTGAAGGAAAAAAAAAAGAATGTAATAGTGAAATCTCCGTCCATTTATCCATCCATCTATATAATGGCTCCCTCCACGTGCGATTTAATAGCAGCGCTGGGTCACCATGCTTCTTACCAGCGGCACCATGTAAACGTTTGAATTAGGGCTGTCACGATACGGACATTAGTTGACATCCTTGGTTCTTTGCAGTTTCTGACCGGGTTGAAACATGTCTTATAGGAATAATGATTCAAAAACCCAACTACAATATCAATGAGTGAGTGCTCCGTGGACGACGTTCCTGGTTTTCGGAGCCGCCTCTTGTTCCGAGTCTGTTATGGCGGAACTCTGACGTTGAGCCACTGAGTGCAGCATCAGGGCGCAACATGTCGGAAACTTACGTTTCAGGACTCGCTACGTTTAATATGGCGGTGGGCGGAGCATGGCGCTGCGATGTGCGTCGTGGGTTTTGAGCGGAAATTAAAAGTGCGGTTGGATGGCGAGAACACACGGTTGGCTGCTATTCAACAAACAAAACACACAAGCACACTACTACTAGGCAAAGAGATGTTTCGTGAAGAAATGAGATGTCTTTGAGGCACTGCTTGTAAAAAAACATTAAAAAAAAAAAGTATTTCAAGGGAGTTCATCTTTCAAATTAACGTACAGAGATGGATGATAACTGACAAGGGACGTGGCAATACTGTGATAAAGCGACCAACTTTGATAAGGCGCCACCAAATTAACAAGCATTAGTTGCCTTTCCCGAGACCAGTGATGGGCTAGTGGAAGGTGTAGTGAGCTAAGCTACCAGTTACTTTATATTAAATGAAGCTCCACTTCTCTGAAGCCATCCCCAGAGAAATATAGCGGGCTAAGCTGCAATACCGTGGCAAAAGCAGTTTACCACATCAAAGCACTCCTTTTCTTTTTTTCATCTTTTTTTATTTTTTTCATTGAACCAAGTTCATTCCCAGCTAATGCATTCAAAGTGATCAATAAACCTGTCAGTCAAACAGATAGGCAGGCAAAACATGTTCGGTTTAAACGGTTGTTAAACAATAAGCTGTGCTCTCTGCTCTACCCGCTCCAAAACCAATCTGGCAACAAAAACAAACAAATAAAAAAACATGTGCTCCACATAATAACAAAAAGCAGGTGCTGAGAGAGTGTGTGTGTGTGTGTGTCTGTCTGTCTGTCTTTTTGTGTGTGTCTGTCTATGTGACTGTCAATGTCTGTGTGTCTGTGTTTATATGTTTATCTGTCTATCTATGTGTGTGTGCGTCTATCTTTGTCTGTGTGTCTATCTATGTCTGTCTATGTGTGTGTATGTGCGACTCAGGATCAATAAATCTCCTTGCCATCTTTCCATGTAGTAAACTCAAGTTTGCGTGTCTGGGAAAAGTCCGCTTGTCACCTTCGTGATTATGTTGGACGCGTGCGCGTGCGCGTGCGCGTGCGCACACGCACACACACACACACACACACACACACACACACACACACACACACAGCGTTATGGTCGCCGCGGGACAGCGTCCGTGAGGTGGGCGGCGAGCCCACACACGGCCTTGGCCTTCATAGTCTCTGTGTGGCCCCCCCGAAAACTGCTGTGGACGTGGGCCGTGACGATGTCATCTTCGGTCGGCGACGGCTCGCGCGGTTAGCGCACGGCGGCACAAAAATCATCACCGCCGTGTCCGACCGAGGCACAGAAGCTCTGCTGCGCTTTAAACCTCCAGAAACGCGTGGGAAAATTGAACCGGTGTAGTCGAGAACGCACAGCTTGATCAATGAAAGAGCTACTGTTAGGCTAGCAGCGATGCTACTGCCCCCCCCCCCCCCCCCCCCCATTGCCTACGCTCTCTGTGGGACGTCGGTGTGGACAGCATAAAGAACGACCCGGGCATACCACCGGTGCTCTGGGCCTGGTATTATGTATTGATCTTGGCTGCGGTGGATAAATCCCTTGCAGAGATGATATCATCAGTCATCTCCGCCCACAGATCACCAGTGGGGGGGGGGGGGGGGGGGGGGGGATTCAGCCCACAGAGAGGGGAACGGGGGACGGACAGATCCCAGGTCAGCCCCGGAGTGTCTGCTCCAAACACAATGAACTAATACTATTAACTGGGGCTTATCCGGTCGGGAAGAGGGACTTAAGTGTGCTTACCGAAGACAACATGTACTGCACCGAGAGATAAGGTGCGAGCTGTAAAGAAAACGTTGCACGTTGTTTATCGCTTTGAAAGATGTACGTCGGCGACGTCGGTACAAAACAACGGCGGTCGTAATCGTTTTGGATCTCATTCGGTTTCAAAACCTTTTCAACGTCGACGACAGTGAAAGATGAAAGACACACACACACACGCACACACGTGTCGGGAAAAGCTCTGGCGATGCCGGGAAGTCAATATTATACCAGCCTGGTCCTTCACCACGGCACGCTGATACCACCCCGCATTAGCGCCATGCCGCTAAGCCTCTTGAAACCATATCAAGGGCCCGAGCTCGCGGCGTTTGTTGACCATCCGAGATGAGTACAGAGTGGCCTTGCTGTGTGTTGTTTAATATCTATCAAAGCCCGCCCCCCCTTATTTCTCTCCCCCCCCCCCCCCACTCCCCCATCCCTTCTCTTCTCTTCCTCCCACCCTCCTTCCCTTCTCTCTAACCCCCCTCCCACCCTCCCCCCCTCCCTCCCTCCTCTCCCCCCTCCCCTCCCATCTGCACCTCTCCCATCTCCCCCCCTCCCTCCCTCCTCTGCCCCCCTCCCTCCCCCTTCTCTCCCCCTTCCTCTCCTCCCTCCCCACCTCCTCCTCCTCCTCCTCCTCTCCCCCTCTCCCTCCCTCCTCTCCCCCCTCCACTCCCTTCTCTCCCCCTTCTCTCCCCCTTCTCTCCCTCCCCCCTTCACAAAACAACCCAGGTAGCTCCTACTACTCCTGACTCCATCCAGGCTGTAATTAATTTGCTGAGTGGATTTGCTGAGCCTAATCCCGCTGAATTCGACTGAGCTGCCATTTGTTGGAGCTGCCTAGAGATTGCATATGGCATGAGCACTGGGCCGGCAGATGCACCTGGCCCGGCCTGATGAAGCCAACTCATTTGGCTTTGTGGGCCCATATGTCAGGCCGTTAATCCGCACGCAGAGAAACACACCGCACACCGCTTTGCAGAACTCAATCGATAACATGCGCCTTTTTTGTCCCGAGGACTAACCGGCCGCATTGTTGTTGCTTCAACGGGTTGAATAAAGATGATTGGTTTTGAATGGAAAAAATGCACAGGCAAGACCACTGAGTCTTGTACTTCAGCGTTCACGTCGTGTACCTATGTTGCATTAGATACATGAACAGAATCTGAATTACTTTGATTGCATCTTGCTATACAAGTAAGCAAGAGTACGATTCTTAGGATGGGTTCCTCAACTGCCATACATCTCAACATAGCAGCAACAATACAAGATATAGTATACAGGTACAAAATAAAAAAGTAATATGAAATAGTAAAAAATATGTAAAAATAAGTAAAAATATGTAGCAGAAGTGGTAGTGGTACCAGACACGATTGATTCTAGCGTAACATTCCCTGGCTGCAGTGCTGAAGCCGTGCATAGTGCACGTGTCCAGCATGGGCTCTTCTTCTTCAGCTCACCTACGGGAACCGGACGGCCACCAGCCGACAGCCGGAGCGTGCTCAAGCAAGAGCCGAGCACATTAGAAAGCACTCGCGGTTAGTTACTATGATCTTCCGGAACGGTCTGTTCAGACCTTCCCCCCCTCCTGCTGTCACACAGGTGGGAGGGGCCTGTTCTCCGCCACGCATTCGCACGCCGCGCCGCCTGAGCGATCATGTATGGCCGTTTTAATTGACAGGAAACATCTGCTGGGCGACAGCGAGTCACAGCGTGGCACGCACACACACACACCTGGAGAGCATTGGCAGCCATTTTGTCCAGTGACTTTCATCCGAAATTCGACAAAAAAAAGAAAAACAACTCTTGGAGATGAACGCGGTTAATGAATTTGGTCGACGTAGAGGCTCCGCCGGCGTACTGCCAGATATCCCTTTAGTCGTGTGAAGGGGGTGTGTGAGGACGTCCTTTATCCTTGATTAAAAAGCATTGTCATTGCGGCGGTACGAATCCCCCATTCGTCAGACTCCCCTCGCCGGCCACGCCTCTCCGAATGACCTTCGACCGCCGACCACTTACAAACCCATTTCCTCACGGCATACCGTCTACCTCCGACCCTGGGTATCAATCTGTCCGGAGGGCCAAGCCTGGGGGGGGACGACGACCGACGGACAGGAACACACAGCAAGAGGTGGAGGGCGGGATTTACTGCAGCCCCCGCCCTGGCGGGCGCGCGGACAGATGGACCACCCTAGCACCGAGCGTTTAATCTTAATGATGACAGCGACCGGTGTAATGGGAGACACCTGCTGCCCCGCCCCGGCCCCCCCCCCCCCCGTCCCCGCCGTCCCACCGGCTAATGACTCAGCAAAGCGACCGACCTTGAGCTCGGCCATAGCAGGGGGGAGGGGGGGGGGGGTTTGGGGGCCCTCTTGGGGCCCGGCCATGCGTTTCACGGGGGGGGGGGGGGGGGGGCCCTACAGGACGGTACGACACGTGGCGCCGCTCTTGCCGTCCATCTCTCCGCGGCGCTCCTCTTCAGCGCGTCGTAATCAACAGTGATCCGTCTCTCCTGGACCGCCCGTGACAAAGGGGCTATTTCCATCGACTGAGTGGGCGCCGTTCACTCCGAGCGGACAACCTTGGAGGCTCGCCGCTGGGAGACTCGTCTCTAGAAGCGTGGGAGGGATGAGTTGCACATTTCTCTCGAAGGTGTGCCTCACGGCGCTACTGGGAAGGGAAAACTGGTGAGGGGGGAGGGCGGACGCACACGCACACACTACGGGATGGGAAGGGGGGGTTTCAGTCTTTTAAATGGCGAGGCATCAATCGTCTTTGTCTTCCCACGGCCAACAGTCGGACATACAGTTGGATGCCACGCGCGTACACACACACACACACACACACACACACACACACACACACACACACACACACACACACCCCCCTTGAATGTATTGTTTTAGTGTCAGCAGGTGCTTGAACAGTGTTAAGGGGGCAGCCATAGCAGGAACGTCGACTGTGTGATAAATAAAACACAACCCGACTGGCCCCCCCCCCCCCTGACTGCGTGCTTATATTGCTCAGAACAAGTCCCGTTTCAAGAGGAATCAAATCAACCAACTCCATTCCGGTTAAATCACAGAGTCCTCTGCCTTCTCCGGAGGCGGCACTTCAGCGTTGCGTTTACAGCCGGGTAAAAAAAAAAAGACCCCCACTCCAGCGAAACGAGGGGGAATTTTTCATTAACCAGGAGAGCGCGCAATTAACGGAAAAAAATAAGAAAACACAAAACATAAACCGACGTTTCTGGGTTTTTGGGCTGGAGGGCGTAAGCGTATTCATGGGGAGAAACGTAAATAAGTGATAAGGAGCAGCACGCCACCAGACATGGCCGCTGGTCACCGTGATTGAGTAAGCATTTACCCTAATCCCCCCCGTCCCTGCCAATGTTTGCCTTCCCCCCCCCCCTGCTTTGAATTCCCTGGATCGAATCCGACGCTGTGACCTTGGGCGTCGCGACTCCCCGCTCGAATAAGGAAAATAAATTATCTCAGGAGGGAGGGAAAGGGGTCAACTAGGCGGCACACTTGTTAGCGTTGGCCGTTAGCCGCCAGGAGGGGGGTAAATGCCGTGTGAAGGCAGGTCCGCGCGGGGACCGTGTTCTTCGTCGAACGGCACGAGAAAAGAGTCCAAATCACCTGTAATGGCGCAGAAAGCCCTTTCATCCATCCTCAGTCTGTTGATGCAGAACAAAGCTAAATCAAGTCCCACAGTCCTGGAACTGTCATGTTCCATCCAGCTCAAACGATGGGGGTGGGGGTGGGGGGGGGGGGGGTGGGGGTGGGGGGACTCCGCAGTCAGTCGGCCAAATGTCGCTCTCCGAAGACCGTGATCAAAAATAAATCCAATGGAGAACAAAAACGACGAACAATGCAAAGCATGAAAAGGTATATAAATTGATGGGATTGGGGGGGGGGGGGGGGGGGGGGGGGGGGGGGGGGAAACGGTGACAAAACGTGATCTATGAACTAAAACCGTATCGCACGCCTGCATGTTCCCTACTGGGAATCGAGGTTCAAAGGAACCGGGAAAAAAGAAAACATGGCCTCCAGGTTTTTTCGATATGAACCGAATGTGCTTCTTCTGCAAATCAGGTCCTCGTTCCACAGGACCTCCCGATGGCACAGCTCAAATATCACCGCTCCGGGAGAGAGAGAGAGAGCACAGCTGAGGACACGGAGTCCCGGAGAATCTCTCCTCAGCCAGACGGAGAGGTCTGGCATCTCGGTAGGAGGTGGGGATACGGGCTGTCTATTATTCAATCTGCCGTCCCATGTTCCATTACTCACAGAATTATGCAACACTCCGCTCCATTGTGTCGAGGACAATGTACAGAGCGCTGTGCAGAAGAATAGACGCAGCTTTAAATAGATAAACAGGCAGAAACCCTGGCTGGGCTTACATTAGGCACAGCGCGCGCTCGCCTCGCCGCACCGATGCAGTTTTCACAATAGGTTAACGTTTCGACTAACACAAGGGTTACTTTGGGCCAACGTTAATGCGCTTGCTTTGTCTCGTAAGCAGCTATTAAAAATATTGTATGTTTGGGTGATAATGTCATGGTTCCTCACACTGGTCTCAAACAGAGGTAAGGAAGCGAATACTTGCCTTTCTGAAGCGACTAGAAAGGACTACTTGATAAACGATGGAATAGATTAAGCATTTATCGTTATTACAATGCATTTTCACCTGATCAATTCGATTGATTTGTTCCAGTTTAGTATTTGCTGCTTATGCTAACATACGGCTTTTGATGGCAGCATATGGAAATCAGGAGAGGAAATCCCTAGGAGAGGTCTTTCTCTCTGAGAAACCACAGATATTTTCATTTTCAGGTGAAAAGAGACTTTGCTTTCTTCTTTCCCTCCTTCCTCAGGGCTGGACCTGACTCATAGCCTGTGGGGGGGGGGGATGTCTGCCACGGAGTCAAATGCCATGTAATGAACATGAGATTGGGCTTTACTGAGTAGCAACAGTCTTAAGCAACAGAAAGCGCTCGGTTCTGGCATGGGCATTTGCAAATGTCTTTGTCAGGCTAGCTTAAGTCTTCGTTCCCCAAAGTACAATGATGATTTGCAAGTTTAATTTTAGCATGGCAAGTCTCGCCGGTAAAAAACTGAAAAAGCGTTGGCCATTTCTGAAAGCCGTGAAAGCCGCTGCTCCATAAATAGTTTCAAAAATAGCATTGTTAGGCTTCCTTCTCACGGTTTCCGATTTTGACTTATTGTGCACTAAACAAGATCGGTACATTAAAGCTAATTGCACAGCATTGACAAAATACTCATTGCACATTTACAAGTACGCAGTAATAAGGGTTTCTGTTGCCTCGGACACTTTCCATTTACGACTCTCAATCCCCAATACTGTGCTCTCGCCAATGCCACTCTCCCCATCCTTCACTCTCGCCTCTCCCTCTCTCTCTCTCTCTCAATCGCCCACTCTCTCCCTCGGGTGAGACCATGTGACCACTTCCCAGTGAGACTACCCAAGAAACCCCAGGGTGCCCAGGGATACAGCCTCCTCGACCCCTTTCCATTCTACACACACACACACACACAGCAGCAGTGTGAGGAAGAGAGGAGACAGAGACAGAGACAGAGAGAGAGAGAGAGAGAGAGACACACACAAGGAGAGAGGGAGAGACAAGGAGAGAGGCAGAGGGAGAGAGGCAGAGAGAGAGAGAAAGAGAGCGAGAGCGAGAGCGAGAGCGAGAGAGAGAGAGAGAGAGAGAGAGAGAGAGAGAGAGAGGCCAAGAGGGAGAGAGCTAATTTCACACAGTCTCTGCGAGGAAGAGAGGAAAAGCGACAGCCAGAGTAAAGGGAGAGGAGCTGTGACAGTGCCACTTCATGCCCATTGCGACTAAATCGAACCCTGGCTATTCTCGCAGACATCCCCCCCACCCCCGCCCCCCCCCTAGCCCCCCAGCCCTGGACGCCCTCTATGTGGTGCCGTCCCCCCCCCCCCCCCCCCCCCCCCCCCAAACCAAAAGAGAAAAAAAATTACTTTCATACTGCCATGAGTTTACTGCCAATCAAATTAATTACTCCCCAGGACCTTGGCAACTTGGGCCATGGGAAGTTCTCCTCCCCATGACTGTGGCCCCCCCTCCCCCAATCCCTCGAAGTCAAAACAGTCAAATTAATCATAATTAATAATGGCACTGGCGCAGAATGTCAGTCTCTTCAAAACAAAGTCATTTTAAATTAGCTTTGAGAGTGCGCCGAGGCAAGGAAAGAGAAAAGACAGAACGACTCGAAGTAATCAACTTCAGGCAGGCCCCAGTAGTTCATTTAGTCCTTCACCTCGGAAGAAAATAACCAGCCAGGCTATTCTGGGAGTTCTTCTTATCGTGGAGCAAAAAAAATTAATAAAAAAAAAGGAGAAACTGACTTTCCATCGAGGCAAGGTGAATAAACTGACTATCATTTGTATAACTATGCCTAGGGTTTCATTTAAAAATATATACTTCTACGGACGCCATTTTGTGAAATTCAAATTCTGTCGATAGCGTTAACAAAGCCTCAATGTTTTATATGAATACTTATTTAACGTATAAAATTCATGTCTTTTAATCTTCGGGACTTTCCCTCTACTGGTTTAAAGATATTTTGAGGGACTGGGTTCAGCAGACATCGAATCAACATGGATAGAAACAAAGAAAATGTTGAGTTGACAGGCACTTATAATTGGTCTTCCTTCAATACTTTACACATTGATATCGACGACATTCGTGCAGAAAATTCTCCCCCCCCACACACAGCAGTTTGGCGGTGTGCCAGAGAGAGGATATTCCGCTGTTAACACATTGTTTTGGTGGAAAAACCAAACCGGGAGATCCAGAACGCTGCTGTCAGTGTGTGCGGTGGAGCGCGTCCGTGTCAATGACAGGTCATGTCAAAAGACTGGCGGCAATAGTTTGGCTGGAAGGCAGCCCCGATATGTTGTGGAATCACTGCATCGAAACACGGCAGGCACAATCAAGTGCTTCCTCACTGACTTATAATGTTGTGCATAAATCTTTTCCAAAACGGAAATCTTCACACTGTCCCACAAATATCTCAACAAACATTATACTTGGTGACATTTTCGGGGCGTCAACGGGCCCGTGTTGCACTACCAGACGTGCCAGTTGGGAAAGAAAGTTGCAGTACTAGAAAGTACTTCTTGATGAACGACTGAAAAGATTAAGCCAAATTCCACCAGGGAGGCGAATCCTTTGGTGTTATCCCAGCACACACATCACCGCTTAGTGGCTCGCCGCCGTGGCTTATCAACGCCGTTGCGAGCACCAGGTGGGCAAATAAAATGAACGACCACCGGGTGGGATGTTGATTAGCAATTATGAGCCCCGATTCTAACCGTGAACGCTCACACTGCCAAATACCACGGTGCACATTATTTGCGCTTCAATTGCGGGTGAATAGTAAATAACCACACGTGCCAGTTGGTACGACAGGCTGGTTGCCATCAGCCCGTCCACCAGACAGTGTGGTAGGTTGATCCATCCATCCTACTGGCTGTGTGCATGGTCCCACTTGTGATGTCACTAACGGGTACGTTTTGAAACAGCTCAAAATGTCTCATCATTTCACCAGTGGAGTCAATAACGGGAGGATTTTGAAACGGTTCGTAATGGCTCAAACATCACAACTGTTGGTAGACTAGGGGCCCTTTAAGAGAGGCTACTTTGAGGCTAAACCAGTTGTGACTGGTTTTATGCAAACGTAAAACCAGTCAGAACTGGTCAGCGTGACTGCTCTGCGGAATACCGACCCCCGCAAACGACCCAATCAGGGCCCGCGTCAACGTCAACATCAACTCACCTTGGAAGTTCCCGGCCGTGAGGTAGAGCCAGGTGAGGGCGGGGATGAAGAGCAGGGCGACGGTGGCCAGCAGAAACTTCCTGCGCCCGCGACACATTCCAAGCATCCTCCAGGCGGCGGACCCTAGCGAGCGCCGAGCGAGCCTGGGGGAGGGGTGGGGGGGGCGGGGTGGGGGGGAGAGGGGAGAAGGGCGGAGCCTCTAGGTGGGCAGCAGCTGCTGGTGGGCGTGGCGATGCATGGCCCTGCAGGAACCAACAGGGAGAAGAAGAGCGGGGGGGGTGAGTCAAAGCAGGGCGGAGGGCGGCGCAGGGCCGTTGATCGGTTTTTAATCGTAATTCGAATTTATGGTCAATAACCTTTTTTTTTTTTTTAAGAGAATCGATAAAAAAATTAATAAAAAAATGTGTTAGTCAACATGGCAGCATGCGCTGAAAAAAGTAGGTGTTTTGTTTGGTCTTAAGTCTGTTGTAACAAAATTGTGCTTTTGTTAATCATTGTTCATCTTCAAATAAAATCCAAACTTAAAAAGTATATATGCGTTTGTCATTTCTAGAAAAAATACATTTGGATTAAAATCAATATCGGGTTTGGTTTGACAAAATCTGAGATTTTATTTTTAGGCCAAACCGCCCAGCCCTAGTGGAGGGTGGGGGACGGAAGGCATCGTCACACGCGACCGAACGCACGCTGTCAGCGAACACGACCCATTATGCAAACGCTGGTGTAAATAAATACACCAAAGCCGTTGTGTGGATGCATGGCTCTCAAGACCCACCGTGCAGTACCCTGATGGGGTAAGTGCTTGGCATGGTTGGGCCTGGCAGGGAATTGAACCCTCAAACGTGGCTCAACCGGTCCACAACAACAACATGTCTTCTATTGTCATATTAGAAACACAAGAATAGTTTATAGAGGATTCCAAGGGGTTTAAAGCTTTTTACGGTTCTCACCAGTAAGATATGCAAAAAACATTTGCCACTTTTGCATGCCTCTGATGACCTTATCATCGTAGTCGCAGACACCGTCTAAATATTGAAACATTTGATTTTGTAAAATACGGCCCAGCTCCACACATTAAACCCAAGCATTCCAATTTCTGACAGATTTGCATCTACTTATCCCTGCCTTTCAAAACCATCGTCTTTGCATCATTTGCTCAGTGCGGTCGGAATATGAACCGCCGCGGTCTATACTGTTCTTTAATTCAATGAAGACCGATTCCACAGAGAGTCACAGATGTTGTTTTGGGTTTTAGGAGCAGTAGAAAATGAATACATTCCCCCCCCACCCCCTCACCAACCACCCAGGTCTCCTGAGGACCTTACTGCAGGGAGCGTATTGCATTATTCATGACAATGATAAGAGACAGAGAAAAAAAACACAGCAGCACACAGAAAAGTTGCACCATGCGTTAACCCGTCAGACGTTAGTTTGCTAGATCTGCACGTTGTAAACGGCTGGGTTAATTGGCCAATATGCAAAAATAGGTTCTATTTCAGATCTCCAAGTTGTGTTTGGTCCATTTACAGCGCAAATTAAAAGAGACAGTGCTGAACTGTTCTTGCATGGCCTCGTGCTAAATCCTTGGATGATTATGAACACGTTTTCAATTACCCTTTATAACCCAAAACCTTAACTGTGTCTGATCAAAGGGGGCGAGACACAATAGAAGTTGGCACTCGTTTGTGAGCTGGGATGGTCGCAGGCTAAATGAAAATAATTCAAAAAGGAGAGTGCCACATTTACAACGTGTGAATTGCATACACGCGTATATACACAAACTGTATCCCCATTAATTTAACAAGCACCCAGTGACTTTTACAAGCAACCAGTAGCAACACTATTCTAAAAGTGTCAACACGTTTTTCGACAAGATTTGTTATTTGAGAGTGGGAAGTTAATCAAAGAAGGTCCAAACTATAAGAACCCTATAAACACACTCTGCCAGTACCCACCCCTATGCAGACCATCAACAACATCCTTTAAATCCTCCACGACGAAACTCCACTCGACATTCAGCTATACCACTAGCTATCATTTGACATAGCGTCATCCAGAAGCAAGTAGTGGGTTATGGATCCAAGGACCTTACAGTCAAGGGTCAACCACCCTAACCACTAGACACCCCCTTCATTCATATTCATCGTCTGGCAAGGTTTACCGCTCCAAAGGAAAGAGCTACAGCTAGGAGGAGGAGCAGCAGGCTGGAAGTCCTGGGTGGTGCTGCGGGGGGGGGGCTGGGTTAAACGAGGCTACCAGAGATTAGACGCCTCTTACAGTAACGCCAGCCCCGGTTACAATAGCCGCCTCTCTCTGGGAATTGCTCCAACCGGTTCTTTAGCCCCGTGACCCTGGGTTGTAGCTCTCAAAATGGGATTGCATAATCTACATCGCTAATGCTGTGCTGGACACATTTGTTAGCGCACAAGGGAGATGTCAGAGGCGGGGGGGAGTCACCAGCCGCAAATGTCAGCCAGGGAGACACTCGGGCGAAGGAGAGGAATTGAGAGGGGATTTAATACGTCGGTTTACACCCCTAACAGACTACGATAAAACTCCCGGGACACACGCTACACCACTACTTAACGGTCGAGAAAAAAACAAAACAAAGCTAGCCGTTTAGCCAAAACAGTGTCCCAATTTGAGGAAGAGTCAGGCGACGCGAATACGAGCTAAGCTTTTCCAACCGCTAAAAAAAAAAAAGTTTGCCGACGCCAATTACCGCCCGGAAAAGTGCGGTAATTTATGTTGGAATACGGGGAGCGTCTCGGATCAACGGTGGGCCTCGCCGCGATGACAGTTGGTTAACGAAACCGGGATTTAATATCCAGAGCTCTGTGGTGAGCTGCGTTGGACCGAGGCTCGCGGTGATGAATGATGATCAGGGGGAACGGCAGAGAATCGGTTGGGGACGACCACCGGGAGAGAGAGAGAGAGAGAGAGAGAGAGAGAGAGAGAGAGAGAGAGAGAGAGAGAGAGAGAGAGAGAGAGAGAGAGAGAGAGAGAGAGAGAGAGAGAGAGAGAGAGAGAGAGAGAGAGAGAGAGAGAGAGAGAGAGAGAGAGAGAGAGAGAGAGAGAGAGAGAGAGAGAGACAAAGGGAGAGAGACGGAGGCCGAGAGGGAGGGAGAGAGGCTGAGAGGTAGAAAGAGACAGAGGCCGAGAGACAGAGACAGAGACAGAGAGTTGCTCGCTCTGAACGTGTGCCCAGCAGTCCGGGGGACGAAGGAACATGTGGCCGGTGTTTCGGGGCGAAATATAGGTCACGACAAGAAATACATCAATGTGACAGATAACAGATTCTCATAACACACAGAAGGGAATAGGGAGAAGAAAAAGAGGCAGAGAGGCCGAAAGAGGAAGGATTACCTCGGGCGATTTAATGGTATCGTTTATATCTCTGCACCATAAGAGCCCTTCTTCTTAATATCTGCAATAACCCCACAGGCAAATCTCACAGGACATCCGTTGTTAACAGAATGATTACTCCATCGGAAAATCGGACGCACAATTCTCCAAAGGCTTCGTATCGTCCGACACCCTTACTGAAAGTGATAAGGGGCTTTTGATGAGAGCAGGGGGGTAGAGGGGGTGTCAGAACACTGGACTTGGCCCTGACACGCACACACACACACACACACACACACACACACACACACACACACACACACACACACACACACACACACACACACACGTCGGCATCGCTTGAGAGCAGTCCGTTGCTTGGAAAGGGGGTTAGAGGGCAAACCAGGTCACCGAATGCTTCCAGGGCCAAACCTGGCAACTGCGGGTGGCTGTCGCCATGTGGGCATGCGTGCCTCGGAGCCAACGAGATGGGATCCACGCCCGTTCCTGCACCCTCCCCCCCAGTGACAGAAGATGCTGGGGTGGATGATATGGGCGTGAGGAAATCAGCAATACACCTAGCAACGTCGTGGGCGCTTGGTGGTAACATTGTAGTCAGATTTCTGTTCTGTTAGAACAGTGTTACACCTTTTTCCCCCCACTTGTATGCAACGTAAACGATATATATAGAATTTATTTATAATAAATAGTGTCAACGGGAAATATAAAATGCTCAACGTTCGACTTATTGTTACAATTTTTTTTTTTTTTATCCTTTTGAAAGTATTTACATGTTGAATCTAATTTGTGGATTAGCATGATGTGCTTTCAGCTAAACGTCGTTTCCAATCCGTCAATCGATTTCCGATGGCCAACGAAACTCAATATCACGGCTCACCGAGTACCAGATAAAGCCCTCAAAAACTCTTTATTCAGCTTTCAAAGAATG
>NW_021963983.1:10000-39184 GCF_902167405.1 Gadus morhua | reverse complement strand
CCCCCCCCCCCCCCCCCCCCCCCCCCCCCCCCCCCCCCCCCCCCCCCCCCCCCCCCCCCCCCCCAAACCAAAAAAAAAAAAAAATTACTTTCATACTGCCATGAGTTTACTGCCAATCAAATTAATTACTCCCCAGGACCTTGGCAACTTGGGCCATGGGAAGTTCTCCTCCCCATGACTGTGGCCCCCCCTCCCCCAATCCCTCGAAGTCAAAACAGTCAAATTAATCATAATTAATAATGGCACTGGCGCAGAATGTCAGTCTCTTCAAAACAAAGTCATTTTAAATTAGCTTTGAGAGTGCGCCGAGGCAAGGAAAGAGAAAAGACAGAACGACTCGAAGTAATCAACTTCAGGCAGGCCCCAGTAGTTCATTTAGTCCTTCACCTCGGAAGAAAATAACCAGCCAGGCTATTCTGGGAGTTCTTCTTATCGTGGAGCAAAAAAAATTAATAAAAAAAAAGGAGAAACTGACTTTCCATCGAGGCAAGGTGAATAAAATGACTATCATTTGTATAACTATGCCTAGGGTTTCATTTAAAAATATATACTTCTACGGACGCCATTTTGTGAAATTCAAATTCTGTCGATAGCGTTAACAAAGCCTCAATGTTTTATATGAATACTTATTTAACGTATAAAATTCATGTCTTTTAATCTTCGGGACTTTCCCTCTACTGGTTTAAAGATATTTTGAGGGACTGGGTTCAGCAGACATCGAATCAACATGGATAGAAACAAAGAAAATGTTGAGTTGACAGGCACTTATAATTGGTCTTCCTTCAATACTTTACACATTGATATCGACGACATTCGTGCAGAAAATTCTCCCCCCCCACACACAGCAGTTTGGCGGTGTGCCAGAGAGAGGATATTCCGCTGTTAACACATTGTTTTGGTGGAAAAACCAAACCGGGAGATCCAGAACGCTGCTGTCAGTGTGTGCGGTGGAGCGCGTCCGTGTCAATGACAGGTCATGTCAAAAGACTGGCGGCAATAGTTTGGCTGGAAGGCAGCCCCGATATGTTGTGGAATCACTGCATCGAAACACGGCAGGCACAATCAAGTGCTTCCTCACTGACTTATAATGTTGTGCATAAATCTTTTCCAAAACGGAAATCTTCACACTGTCCCACAAATATCTCAACAAACATTATACTTGGTGACATTTTCGGGGCGTCAACGGGCCCGTGTTGCACCACCAGACGTGCCAGTTGGGAAAGAAAGTTGCAGTACTAGAAAGTACTTCTTGATGAACGACTGAAAAGATTAAGCCAAATTCCACCAGGGAGGCGAATCCTTTGGTGTTATCCCAGCACACACATCACCGCTTAGTGGCTCGCCGCCGTGGCTTATCAACGCCGTTGCGAGCACCAGGTGGGCAAATAAAATGAACGACCACCGGGTGGGATGTTGATTAGCAATTATGAGCCCCGATTCTAACCGTGAACGCTCACACTGCCAAATACCACGGTGCACATTATTTGCGCTTCAATTGCGGGTGAATAGTAAATAACCACACGTGCCAGTTGGTACGACAGGCTGGTTGCCATCAGCCCGTCCACCAGACAGTGTGGTAGGTTGATCCATCCATCCTACTGGCTGTGTGCATGGTCCCACTTGTGATGTCACTAACGGGTACGTTTTGAAACAGCTCAAAATGTCTCATCATTTCACCAGTGGAGTCAATAACGGGAGGATTTTGAAACGGTTCGTAATGGCTCAAACATCACAACTGTTGGTAGACTAGGGGCCCTTTAAGAGAGGCTACTTTGAGGCTAAACCAGTTGTGACTGGTTTTATGCAAACGTAAAACCAGTCAGAACTGGTCAGCGTGACTGCTCTGCGGAATACCGACCCCCGCAAACGACCCAATCAGGGCCCGCGTCAACGTCAACATCAACTCACCTTGGAAGTTCCCGGCCGTGAGGTAGAGCCAGGTGAGGGCGGGGATGAAGAGCAGGGCGACGGTGGCCAGCAGAAACTTCCTGCGCCCGCGACACATTCCAAGCATCCTCCAGGCGGCGGACCCTAGCGAGCGCCGAGCGAGCCTGGGGGAGGGGTGGGGGGGGCGGGGTGGGGGGGAGAGGGGGAGAAGGGCGGAGCCTCTAGGTGGGCAGCAGCTGCTGGTGGGCGTGGCGATGCATGGCCCTGCAGGAACCAACAGGGAGAAGAAGAGCGGGGGGGGTGAGTCAAAGCAGGGCGGAGGGCGGCGCAGGGCCGTTGATCGGTTTTTAATCGTAATTCGAATTTATGGTCAATAACCTTTTTTTTTTTTTTTAAGAGAATCGATAAAAAAATTAATAAAAAAATGTGTTAGTCAACATGGCAGCATGCGCTGAAAAAAGTAGGTGTTTTGTTTGGTCTTAAGTCTGTTGTAACAAAATTGTGCTTTTGTTAATCATTGTTCATCTTCAAATAAAATCCAAACTTAAAAAGTATATATGCGTTTGTCATTTCTAGAAAAAATACATTTGGATTAAAATCAATATCGGGTTTGGTTTGACAAAATCTGAGATTTTATTTTTAGGCCAAACCGCCCAGCCCTAGTGGAGGGTGGGGGACGGAAGGCATCGTCACACGCGACCGAACGCACTCTGTCAGCGAACACGACCCATTATGCAAACGCTGGTGTAAATAAATACACCAAAGCCGTTGTGTGGATGCATGGCTCTCAAGACCCACCGTGCAGTACCCTGATGGGGTAAGTGCTTGGCATGGTTGGGCCTGGCAGGGAATTGAACCCTCAAACGTGGCTCAACCGGTCCACAACAACAACATGTCTTCTATTGTCATATTAGAAACACAAGAATAGTTTATAGAGGATTCCAAGGGGTTTAAAGCTTTTTACGGTTCTCACCAGTAAGATATGCAAAAAACATTTGCCACTTTTGCATGCCTCTGATGACCTTATCATCGTAGTCGCAGACACCGTCTAAATATTGAAACATTTGATTTTGTAAAATACGGCCCAGCTCCACACATTAAACCCAAGCATTCCAATTTCTGACAGATTTGCATCTACTTATCCCTGCCTTTCAAAACCATCGTCTTTGCATCATTTGCTCAGTGCGGTCGGAATATGAACCGCCGCGGTCTATACTGTTCTTTAATTCAATGAAGACCGATTCCACAGAGAGTCACAGATGTTGTTTTGGGTTTTAGGAGCAGTAGAAAATGAATACATTCCCCCCCCGCCCCCTCACCAACCACCCAGGTCTCCTGAGGACCTTACTGCAGGGAGCGTATTGCATTATTCATGACAATGATAAGAGACAGAGAAAAAAAACACAGCAGCACACAGAAAAGTTGCACCATGCGTTAACCCGTCAGACGTTAGTTTGCTAGATCTGCACGTTGTAAACGGCTGGGTTAATTGGCCAATATGCAAAAATAGGTTCTATTTCATATCTCCAAGTTGTGTTTGGTCCATTTACAGCGCAAATTAAAAGAGACAGTGCTGAACTGTTCTTGCATGGCCTCGTGCTAAATCCTTGGATGATTATGAACACGTTTTCAATTACCCTTTATAACCCAAAATCTTAACTGTGTCTGATCAAAGGGGGCGAGACACAATAGAAGTTGGCACTCGTTTGTGAGCTGGGATGGTCGCAGGCTAAATGAAAATAATTCAAAAAGGAGAGTGCCACATTTACAACGTGTGAATTGCATACACGCGTATATACACAAACTGTATCCCCATTAATTTAACAAGCACCCAGTGACTTTTACAAGCAACCAGTAGCAACACTATTCTAAAAGTGTCAACACGTTTTTCGACAAGATTTGTTATTTGAGAGTGGGAAGTTAATCAAAGAAGGTCCAAACTATAAGAACCCTATAAACACACTCTGCCAGTACCCACCCCTATGCAGACCATCAACAACATCCTTTAAATCCTCCACGACGAAACTCCACTCGACATTCAGCTATACCACTAGCTATCATTTGACATAGCGTCATCCAGAAGCAAGTAGTGGGTTATGGATCCAAGGACCTTACAGTCAAGGGTCAACCACCCTAACCACTAGACACCCCCTTCATTCATATTCATCGTCTGGCAAGGTTTACCGCTCCAAAGGAAAGAGCTACAGCTAGGAGGAGGAGCAGCAGGCTGGAAGTCCTGGGTGGTGCTGCGGGGGGGGGGCTGGGTTAAACGAGGCTACCAGAGATTAGACGCCTCTTACAGTAACGCCAGCCCCGGTTACAATAGCCGCCTCTCTCTGGGAATTGCTCCAACCGGTTCTTTAGCCCCGTGACCCTGGGTTGTAGCTCTCAAAATGGGATTGCATAATCTACATCGCTAATGCTGTGCTGGACACATTTGTTAGCGCACAAGGGAGATGTCAGAGGCGGGGGGGAGTCACCAGCCGCAAATGTCAGCCAGGGAGACACTCGGGCGAAGGAGAGGAATTGAGAGGGGATTTAATACGTCGGTTTACACCCCTAACAGACTACGATAAAACTCCCGGGACACACGCTACACCACTACTTAACGGTCGAGAAAAAAACAAAACAAAGCTAGCCGTTTAGCCAAAACAGTGTCCCAATTTGAGGAAGAGTCAGGCGACGCGAATACGAGCTAAGCTTTTCCAACCGCTAAAAAAAAAAAAGTTTGCCGACGCCAATTACCGCCCGGAAAAGTGCGGTAATTTATGTTGGAATACGGGGAGCGTCTCGGATCAACGGTGGGCCTCGCCGCGATGACAGTTGGTTAACGAAACCGGGATTTAATATCCAGAGCTCTGTGGTGAGCTGCGTTGGACCGAGGCTCGCGGTGATGAATGATGATCAGGGGGAACGGCAGAGAATCGGTTGGGGACGACCACCGGGACAGAGAGAGAGAGAGAGAGAGAGAGAGAGAGAGAGAGAGAGAGAGAGAGAGAGAGAGAGAGAGAGAGAGAGAGAGAGAGAGAGAGAGAGAGAGAGAGAGAGAGAGAGAGAGAGAGAGAGAGAGAGAGAGAGAGAGAGAGAGAGAGAGAGAGAGAGAGAGAGAGAGAGAGACAAAGGGAGAGAGACGGAGGCCGAGAGGGAGGGAGAGAGGCTGAGAGGTAGAAAGAGACAGAGGCCGAGAGACAGAGACAGAGACAGAGAGTTGCTCGCTCTGAACGTGTGCCCAGCAGTCCGGGGGACGAAGGAACATGTGGCCGGTGTTTCGGGGCGAAATATAGGTCACGACAAGAAATACATCAATGTGACAGATAACAGATTCTCATAACACACAGAAGGGAATAGGGAGAAGAAAAAGAGGCAGAGAGGCCGAAAGAGGAAGGATTACCTCGGGCGATTTAATGGTATCGTTTATATCTCTGCACCATAAGAGCCCTTCTTCTTAATATCTGCAATAACCCCACAGGCAAATCTCACAGGACATCCGTTGTTAACAGAATGATTACTCCATCGGAAAATCGGACGCACAATTCTCCAAAGGCTTCGTATCGTCCGACACCCTTACTAAAAGTGATAAGGGGCTTTTGATGAGAGCAGGGGGGTAGAGGGGGTGTCAGAACACTGGACTTGGCCCTGACACGCACACACACACACACACACACACACACACACACACGTCGGCATCGCTTGAGAGCAGTCCGTTGCTTGGAAAGGGGGTTAGAGGGCAAACCAGGTCACCGAATGCTTCCAGGGCCAAACCTGGCAACTGCGGGTGGCTGTCGCCATGCGGGCATGCGGGCCTCGGAGCCAACGAGATGGGATCCACGCCCGTTCCTGCACCCTCCCCCCCAGTGACAGAAGATGCTGGGGTGGATGATATGGGCGTGAGGAAACCAGCAATACACCTAGCAACGTCGTGGGCGCTTGGTGGTAACATTGTAGTCAGATTTCTGTTCTGTTAGAACAGTGTTACACCTTTTTCCCCCACTTGTATGCAACGTAAACGATATATATAGAATTTATTTATAATAAATAGTGTCAACGGGAAATATAAAATGCTCAACGTTCGACTTATTGTTACAATTTTTTTTTTTTTTTATCCTTTTGAAAGTATTTACATGTTGAATCTAATTTGTGGATTAGCATGATGTGCTTTCAGCTAAACGTCGTTTCCAATCCGTCAATCGATTTCCGATGGCCAACGAAACTCAATATCACGGCTCACCGAGTACCAGATAAAGCCCTCAAAAACTCTTTATTCAGCTTTCAAAGAATGACCCGGGAAGGGTCAGATCTGATGGAGACGGCTCCTTCTCCGTAATAAGGCCAGGGAGTGAACGGCGGGGGTGAAAGTGGCAGAAGACACCGTTAGCGGGTGTAACAATACCGGGGACTGATTAACTGTGAGCGGGCTCTCTTGAGCCTCTTTGTCCTCACAATGGAGTGGCCGGGCTCCAAACGGCACTCTAGCTTAACATGAGTGCACCTGTGTGGTGGCATTGGCCAACTGCCATCTTACAGCGGGAGAACTTATTAGATGACATCATCTGGGATGCTATCGGGGCGCTCTTAATTTGAAATTAAGAAATTCATCACATTTAGTGGGGCAGGATTTATTTTTAACTTTGCGGAGGGGCTTTGTCTTTTAATAACCCCCTCACTGAGGGATTGGATCTACGGCGGCATGTTTCTTTGTGACGGTGGTAAATGGCAAACTTTGCATCGAAAGTGTATGCCCGTGGATTTTGCGGATCAATATGACAACATGATCACATTAAATCCATCCATATCCATGACTGCAGAATGCTGATATGATGATATGATGCTGTACAATATGAATGTTCTACATTCAAAGTATAGCATGCATAGCACAAAAAAGAAAATACAGTTTACTCTAGAAAATCAAACCCCTGCATTTTATCTGCCTCAACAAGATCTTGATACGGTCACATCCCAATACATGAACAACCTGAAGGATACAATGAGATTGAGATGGATGCATCATGACCGCTTGATTCTTGTTTTTGTTTTTTCCGATTGAGACTCACATAACCGCGTCCAACCACTAATCATATTGATTATACCATTCAGGCATCCTCTCAAAGTAGGCCTACTATCGTTCTCACAAATACCATCCAGGATCCTGATCAATGAATAGGCCTCTCCAATATGTTGCGCAATCGAACACATCCAACGGTTCAAACCGGGGGGTGACAGTTTGCGAGAAAAGGAAGCAAGAATGTGATTTTACTCACTGGTGATATCCTGATGAAATTCATTTTCCCTTTTACCTTTTTCTTCAGAAATCCTCTAATCAAAATCTCCAATATCACGCGGCCACATATAGGCGCATTTCTTTATCTCCGAACTTAAGCTCAATCGTGAGAAGCCTGGGCTTCCAGGTGCCCTGCCACTGCTTCACAATCCCAACCCCACACGTGATCCACCGACCCCCGGCGACCACACCGACGAGACCCCTGGAGTAGATCCTCGGAGATCAATATGGCGGAACAAGACGGGTTTACCAACATCATGTTACTGCATATTGGATATATATATTTCAGCCACGGCGTTCGGCTGAAGATGTCGGGCGAGCGCCTTGTTTAATAGGGAACTGCCACGCTGTTTTCCAAGATAAAAGACGACTGCTTTTATTTGTCATTTCTTCCAAACTAGACCGATGGATTAACACAAATCCCGGGCTGATGACGACAACGCTCATACTTTTCCGTCAATTATTCCACGGAAACTGAGTTGATGTTGCAGACTGCTATTTTTCTCTACGCGTGTATGAAGAGGTACTCTGAGAAAATGAAATCAGGAGTGCTCCGCTTTACGTTCTTATTGAAAATGAAAGCAAAGCGATCCTCATAAGTATTTCTGCTTCTCCCTCATAGTAGAATATATAGCCTTTACTCAACTTACAAAACAAGATTAATTCTTATTCTGGTCTTCCATTATCAGTCCACTTTCAGATAATTTTCCAAGACATCATTTATAACTCTTGCAATGGAAGTGTACAAAAAAGAAAGAAAATATACATAATTGCTATCTTCCCGTCAATTGATTACAGCATGCAAGAGCCTAATGTATCAATCTCCCGGTGTCACAGAGTCAATACCAGCAGTACTCGACATAAGAAAACAAGCATCTTTATTCAGCACCGCATGTCGATGGAAAACCAATTTTTTTTTTGACAGTGACGTAGAAGCAACACTCCGCCCAGTCGACTCCACAGATGGAGCATCCCTTGACCTCTGACCCTTCACCTCCCTTCGCTGTTCTCTCAGTGGGTGCCGTGTAAGGTCCCACCGCGGTTCAATGCCAGAGAGAGAAGCTTGCTTTGTGATGGCCTCTGATTCACCAGGAAGGAGGATGGCACCCTATAGCGAAGCATTAGCATCTGCCGAAGGTTGTGTCCCCATTAGCTGAAGGTCACATGTAATCCCACAAATGCCAAGCAGGCTGCCAAAATCACATCCTATAGGGACAAGGGATATGAATTGGCTGCTGTCAACGCAGATCTTCTCCACATTATAGGTCTATTCCTCGTGCGAGTCCTCCTATATTTAGGCTCACTTAAAGCAAAGGACAATGCTCCTCGCATATTAATATGGTATTCTCTTAGTTTATTGATGTGTTGGCAGCCGCAAGGGGATCTGAACATAGAGCCAATAGGGGATCTTTGCTGAATTGCATCTTGATGAAACATACACATGTGCATGTTCCGGTGACCGACTTTGTACCGGGAGGATACATTAAACAAGAGCCATGAGGGGAAAGGAAACTCTTGTATGTAACCCGCATATAACCCCGTTGTTTTTCAAAGAAGTAGACGCAAAGATCAACTGACAACCGTTATTCAAAGAAGTAGATGCAAAGTTCAACCGATTTTCACAGAAGTAGATGCAAAGATCCACAGATTTTCAAAGAAAAAACTGTTGATCAAGAAAACTAACAACCTGATCTAAATTCAAGGCGAGGGCATATCCTCGACACAAGGTTAGTCTTCTTCTCTACCGACGCTGAAACCATTATTTTTATTTTCATTAATAGTCAACTCCCAAGGATTAATCCGGGCGCTGATCGACGACCCCAACTCTGTTCCATATTCCCGGCGTATGTGAGACTACAGGGAGCCGAGCAGGTTGCAAGAACATTAATCAGCCATGGTAACGCCGTCACCTTTTCCTCAGAAAAAAACCCCCGCCTGCACTTCAACAGCTCATTACTCCGACAGAGGTCAGACTTTTAAATCTCCTGAAACCCTTCTAAGACGACACCTCTAAATTTAGCCGTTCGGCCCTGACAGCCGACACAGCGCCCATTTTGAGGGGAATTGGAAGGCTAATAATGAGTGTATGATGGCCATTAGAGAAGAAGGACCAGTGCATTCCCCCTTAGTGTCGCCGGGCGAGTCTTATCTGCCAGAGGGAGAAGTGACAGGGCATCTCAGACCGCTTTATTAAACCCGTCACATCTGATTTGATCCCCAGATTGCCCTTCACGTGGCGCCTGGCCTAAGCCCCTCCCCCCTCCCTCCGTGGAAGTGTGGACACGCAGGACAGCCTGTCCCGACCATCAATTTGTTTCCCCCCCTGATCGCTGGAGGGATGAGAGAGGCAGGGGCCACCTTCTTAAGGGCCACAAATTGAATCTCAAATTCCGAGACTCCGTAATGAATATAGTAGAGTAATTTAGTTTTTTCTCGTGAGTGCCGAGGTCCTTGCTACTCTGAATCCAATATCCCCCGTTGATTGTAATTGATTTAACTGAATGTGATTTGTGTGCATGGTTTTTTTTTATGCCGACAACTAACGACATTTACTGGAATATGTTTCGTCTTAAAATAGAAGTTGCTGCAGACAATATTTCAGGGAAACCGGATCATTGGAGAAGGTCATTTACCACTCGCATGATCGATTCAAAGCATTAGTTACCAATAACTGATCAATTTGTCTATTTATATAATTGATTCCGTCCTAATGGTTTATTGAAGGACTAAATCAGGCATTAAACAAGGAAAACATAAAATAACTAATTTGGTGCTTATAGCTTTGGAAATCCAACAATTTGGTTGATATTATGTTTCAGAATAATCAATTAGTTTTTTTCGATTGTATACAGACAAAAAAAATGGAACTATGCACACAATTCTGAATACTTGAAGCTCATGTATCAACTACAAGACGCCAGACTGTTAAACTCTAAGCACTATTCCATTGTTTTCACATTTTTTGCTAACTCTAAGCACAAATCTCATCATTTAGCACACTTTCACCTGGATCCCACTGGCCTTCAAAACACAACTAATTACCAATAAGTCTAACTCACTTCTCAACTGCTGAAACTCAACTGGCAAAACACTTCAATCATGTGTCAGAGCATAAAAGAGGACTTGGTGAGCTCTACTGTGTTGTAGATATGGTCCTTTGGCCAGATCAGGATTGGAGGTGGGATACAGGCTGAATCACATGTAGATCTGTTTCACCTCATTTATATTCTTATTTTTATTTTTTGTTGGCCTGCGAAAAGCTTTTTATGCAGTCAGTTCAGCTGAACATTTTACTGTATTACAGTAAAAATAAAGAAATTTGCTTTGCGTTACCTTTTTGTACTTGCACTGATTTCATCATTACATCCCCGAAAGACAGTCTAAACATTTTCTAACTTTGGTGTTTTTCATTTTACTTATCAGTGCAATTAGAGTACTGTAATTTACCAAAATAGGTAACATTCGTCTATTGTCAGAACAATGTTGCAGCATCAACAATAGGTGTACAGTATGACTCTGGGAAGCTGGGATTTGGAGTTTAGCCAATTGGAGCTCATTGGATAGACAAATATGCATTGCATCCTACTCTGATACGATTGTGTCAATGCAATATTTATATGATATATTCACAGTATTGTATTACAATATGGTAAAAGGTTTTTATACTTGTGTACCACCTAATTGCAACATTAAAAAATAAAGCTATTTCTAAACAATTTTATACATTGGAATATGTAACATGGCCTCATAAAAGGAAAAACATACAAGACAATACAGAAATCACCACAGGCTGTTAACTTATTATGAGCATTTGCCAGCACACCAGATATTGTATAGACTATGCAATTATAGATGTTCCCATTAATGGCATGATCGACAATTTATTACACTAATTGCAGCCCTGGTTTGAATGACCGTATGTGTCCGTGTCTGTATGTGCGAGGAGCTCTTAGTGGTGAGAACAGTTCTGCGCGTTTCAATGCAGTCCATTCCCCATCCTCGACCGACAGGGACTACAGCCCGACCGGCCAGGCGATGCAGGAGCCCTGACAGCAGCACGGAGAAGGGGAAAGGACACCTCTGCCTTCTCCAGGGACGCCACAGAGACAACAGCGGCAGAGGTGTCACTCTGTCTACATGATAATCAAGAATGCTCTGTAGGTCAGAATGGTAGACAATTATCCCGACAGGAGTACTGGGGGTGTACTTGGCTCTAAATGGCTCTCCGTGTTAGCCCGGAGAAAGACGGGAGGGAAAAAAAAAAAAAAAAAGAAAGGGAGAAACGTATTGATCAAGCCGACGGTGTTAACTTCCATTTCATTATGTCACCGATGCGGTGCACTTGTTACCAGTCGGCTCAGGTACAGAGGGAGGCCCACGGACAGAACAAGGCAGGGCTGGCTCTGTGCAATCAGAGGATGAATTCAATGAAAATCAAATAATGGGCGTCTAGTCTCTAGACCCTAGTCTGGTGAATCCTGCATGGACTCATTTTCATCCATTTGGTTGATGCTATCATACCTGAATTGCCCTCCTGGGATCAATGAAGCTTTATTTTATCTTAGTAACTCTCAGACTTGGATAACTAGCCTCAGGTTAAGTTGCTTCCAAGTGGAACCGACAATTGAAAGCAACTCCGGTAACGTTCCGTAATGCTAATCAATAATGTTAGAATCGAATGTCTCTAATTTCGTCAAATTAATTTCTGCTCTGTGGCAATGTTCATTATTTTGTACGTCACCGGTTTTTTGGATTTAGTTTTCGTAACAGCTCATATTGACTTTTGAGGCTTCCAAAAGGCTATTCCAGGCTTTGGCACGTTTTAGTTTTCCTTTTCTAATAGCCGCCAACCAATTTCAAAATATACATTGCATCATCGCTTCCTTCTAATAGCAAACGCACACAGGATCATTACTTCCAGCCACAGCCGACAGAAACTTAAATGGTTCGGATGCATCCATTAATAAAGCAAGACTGAGATAAGAGCCTTGAAAGGAAGAAAAAAAAACACAATCAAGCCATTGTGGGACAGGGTTGAATTTGAACTAATTGAGACCTTTGTTAAAAAATCCACCCATTTCTATTCAGTCATCGATTGTCCCTCAGGACACAAGTAGCTCCATCACATGCTCTGTTGAGTACAATGCCAAACAAAAAAAGCATACGTAAGCATTGTAACAATCTCCCAACCCACATCCGTTTATTAAATACGGCACTGAAGACCTACTTGAATTTAAAAAAGGGTTTGAACCTCTTTCACTTATTTTTTCCTCACTTTATTTCTGTATATCGTTTAATTTGTTTTAAAAAAAAACCCACGCCCGTCAATGTCACAAGATTCTAGTTGAAGGGAATTGTCTCTTGACCCTCCTCTTCAATATCGAAGAACTGGAATTAATTCAGTCGATTGTTTGGGTTGTGAGGATTACTGTGCGTTTGGGGCCCGTATCTGTGTTGTTGAAGCTTGGTATAGGCGGTCAAACGGTGCTGTAATCGTTGCCTTGCACATTTCCATCGGTGTTCAAACACATATGCACTTACCAGTGGGCCTGTGTCTATGGGGGAGAGGGTTTAACGGTGTTATGATTAAATTCCCCTTTTCCACTAAAAGCAACTTGAAATCACTTTGGCGACTCAATAATGACCCTTTTTGGTTGGTTTCTTTAATGCATTCTTTACTTACATAAATATACCTAAAGGAAGAAATAAAAGACCTCAGAAAACGCTGAACTGCATTGGCAGCCATGCCTAACAAATGGCTGACACGTATGCATTTGATATTGCGGCTTCATACTTATAGACTATATATATTATATTTCCTTTGAAATGTATAATATCCAATGGAACCTCTTGGGGATAGATTTGCACATTTAGGATCAACTTGGGTAGTTTCAACAAACCGTGAGCTTATGTTGCAAACCGTGACATGAGCAACTATTCTCTGGAGATATGGGCAATCGGTCTTTAGTTAATCTAATTACCGTCTTCCTCTACACCAAGGGGATCGCAAGGACAAGACAGGGACGCAATTTCAAAGCATGTCAAATCGATCAATTCCCTTTGTTAATTGTCACATAGTAACTGTTCTAATGGAAGAGAATAACGGATAGCATCGATAGAGACGAACTATGTCATTTAAGAGCTTGTTCATTTGTTCATTTAAGAGCTTTATATTTGTTATTAATAAAAAGTTAGGGCATTCACTATTTACCAAAAAATTACCATGCAAAAGTAAAATGCAAATTTCAGCTCCTGAAGCCTGCCATTCTTAGAAGACTGCATTCTAAGCCCCCAGCCTTCTGCACAAAAGTGGGGGAGGAGAAGACATGAGGAGTCTCTTGAAAGCAAAGTCTGACAATATTACAGGTAATTGCTTGCAAGAGCTGCATGAATGAACAAATGTGTTTTGATTGCCTGCAGTTAGAGAGAGAATAGCCCCAATTTCTCAAATGGTACAATTTAGGTTCACAGAGCACAGGTCGCAGTCAAGTTTCATTTAAAACCGGTATCTTTGGCTAACTACTAGTGCTATTTCCGCCATTAATGGCAGGCAAAGGCTATCGGCTGCGCGGCCATTTGTCTGTGGTGCAATAGCGATGCAACTCGGCTATGAAAAAAAAGAAAAAAAAAAAAGAAAACAACGCAAACAAAAGCTGCGACTATTAGTGTGTAACGTGCGTCGCACAATTCATCAGCTCCGGGCGGGCGCTCATCCATCAGTCTGCGGAGAGAGAGCCCCCCCGCCCCTGCGTAAAGGTGGAGAACTCTTCACAAAGACTTCAGCCTCAACGTGATGTAGAAAACAAGAGCTTGTAATTGATTTAATAAGCTGAATAGGGGAAATAACGCACCGTGCACGCCGAAAACAGCAACGCAGCGCGCCGCGGGCCGTACCCCAGGGACGGAGGGCTCGCCACGAAGCTATTGAACATTTCCTGCGACGGGGGCCACAAAGACGCCCCGGCGTCTGCATATTCAATTTGCATCGCGTTGCACAACAGCGGCGTTGATACATCGCCCTTGACAACGGCGAGATTGTCTCTGGGGCGCCGGGCATCCATTTGCGTCACCCCTTTCGGCATGTCTACATGTGATGTTTCAATCATCCGTCCAAATGGGTCGGGATGGCAAAGGAAAATAAAACACGGCCTCGCCCAGGAGTGTGAGGGGATGAGAGAGGTAAGGCATGGAGTGTGCTAATGCGGTGTGCAATTATACGCAGCGTTATCGTTGCGTTCACCAAGGAAACTTTCCTCCGCCTGGCGCTCCCTTGTGGGTGAGGGTCGGCGGGTGGGCTGTCATACTACGTGATTGGATTTGGTGCTCAACGCACTCGGGGGGGATTCAGAACGGCCGTCGCTCTGTGTACGTGGGCGGGTCTGGGTCTGTGCTTTCGTTGGGTGTGTGTGTGTGTGTGTGTGTGTGTGTGTGTGTGTGTGTGTGTGTGTGTGTGTGTGTGTGTGTGTGTGTGTGTGTGTGTGTGTGTGTGTGTGTGTGTTTGCTTGCTTGCGTTGGGCGTGTTTGTGCACTTGCGTGCGTGTGTTTGCCTGCGTAAATGTGTGTGTTCGCCTGCTCGCGTGCGCGAGAGAGAGAAAGGGAGAGAAAGGGAGAGAGAGAGAGAGAGAATCTATGAATCACACACATAGCAGCATGTGTGGCATATTAATACGTAATGCAACCAAAAGACTACCAATAACGGCAACAGTGATGCGTTTGAGGTTGAGCCGGAGAGCCAGGCTGTGCGGCTTCCACTCGCTGGCAACCAACTGATTAACTGCATCTGCAGACCTTCACCTCCGGCAACACAGCTCCACGGTCATCACCATTCTACAGTTTATGAGACACAGAACAGCACCGAACGAAATCTTCTCATTAAGAAGTATCACCCATACATGATGCTGCATAATGTATCCCCCCCCCCCCCCCCCCCACCCCCCCACCACGAACATATGCTCATGCATCTCATAAACAATGCAAAACCTTGTTTTCTTTTCAGGATTATTTGTTCAGAATCTGCCTCCTTGTTCAGGCCTTCCTGTGTGAATTAGCTCGTTTCAACGCGTTCCTCCGCGAGGCGAACACGTCGCTTCACAGACCTCGAGTACCAATTTGATTGCAGAGAGATCTAACATCGAAGAACGCGAGCACAACGCAAACCGCCAAAAACGAGACAGGACAGGTGTAATTAATGGCTCCGGAACTATCCACCAATGAGATAATTAACAGCATTCTGCTTAAGGGGGTCTGAGGTGTTAGGACTAGGGGACACAATCACGGACCCGTTATCGAGTCAACACACTGCTCATTTTGTTGAGCTGCCATCACTCCCATCTCATCAAAGCGAAGGCGGAGAGAAGGGGGGGGGGGGGGGGGGGGGGGGGTTCTTTGCGAAATGAACGTACAACTGAGCAGAGGATAAATTAAGTGATAAATCTAGAAAACACTGAAACTTTAAAAGATCTCTGGTTGTGCAGTCGATGCATATTCTTAAAAAAAAAACTGTCTCTCAAAGCACTCGGTCATGAGTCAATATTAATGCTGGCTGTCTTTGAGTGGTATTGAACAGTCCGAATATAAGGAGATGTAGACTTATGAGGATGCCCACTTCTTTAGTCTGAATGAGGCTGGTTATTTAGAGCAGATAAATCCATGACGGAGGAAATGTCAAGCGTTGGTTGATTTGTGGCAGACCTTAATTGAAAACACACTTTGATGATATTACCCTCAAATTGACAGGCATGGACATCTCATAAGGCAATTCGAAATGCCAGTCAATATTGTGTGCCTTTCGTGCTGAAATATTCTTCCATAAAGCCTAGCTCTACACCAAGTCAGTGGCTTGCATCAGTATCCAAGAACAATAATGTAGACAATATTACAAAAGGCCATTCATAGATAGAAAATGAGGCAATGGAAATTGCCAGCTAAACTTTTTACGAGCAAGCTTGGTGTTCATACGTGAGATGAAAATAGACCACTAGGAAGACAGAACAGGGCATCCAATTCACGTGTTGGGGAAGCACTTGTGAACTAAACAGGGGGAAAGTGAAGGACATCCTGAATGGAACGATGAGGAGTGGCAGGATTCAATTCATCAGACCTCTCACAGAGCTGGCCCTTACTAACCAGCCAACCCATTCCTTTCAAGCTACTTTAGTGCACTGCTTCACAGTCTAACAGGCGAAAGAATATTTTACATTTGACTAAAACGTAGCTCAGTGACCTTTCAAACAGTTTACATGGATAAGTGGTGTCATCTTGTAAATTCTTATTGGGAATACAACATTTTGAATGCATAAACAAGATCCCATTTGATCAAACGATATTTGGATGATAAACATACATTTCGTTTCGATGTGACGTGAACATGTAAATATAGCCAAAAGGGCATGTGTACATGACATTCATTCGTATTCATTTTGAATTCATCTGGCATTCCTTCGTATTAACTCTGAATTTACGTGTAAATTCAAACAGAAATCCAAAAAGAAATCTAGAAGATCACCTGCAAGACAAGCCTCACGTTGCTTTGAAATGTTCCAGCCTCATTGAGAACTGTTCCGTCTCATCCTCCTGTTAATAATTCAGAGAAGGCCAGAACTCTATCTTCATCAGTGTCTCCATCTTGTTCAAATTATCATCTTATCTGATGGGGGGGGGGGGGGGGGGGGGGGGTGAACAGGGTCGGCCTGATTAAGCACGAGTTGTGTTGAAACAAAAAAGGCCTTCTGAGTAGAGGTAGACACGGTTGGGGTAGAGAGGGTCAGCCCCCCCCCTGCACGGACTAAGACAATCCTTAATAAACCTGCCAGTGCGGTGGAGTCACTGCCTTTTCAAGCGCACGGCTTTCCCCAGCTTGCTTTTCATATCACCTCTTGATAATATGTTCCAAGTGAAACAGGAAATGAGTGAAGGACAACACACTGAAGGGCTGGGACGCGATCTGTCAGGATAACATGGGGCGATGCCAACAGTGACATAACATGAGGCACTGCGAGCCAGCTGGGTATGGAGGAAAGACCATAATATGATCTCATTGGTTGATATGTCGAGCCCAGCCCACAGGCGCGGATATGGCATGCGGACGTTGTTTAGATGTGACTAGTTGTAAATACACCAGACGGCGCGCCTATACATGCGTTTGATGCACATTCATAGTGAATGAACGTGTTGAATGAAAGTTTCGGATGAGTCACCTCACCAATATTTATTTGTTGCCTATGAGTAATCATATTACAGTTACATTTAAAACATTTAGCAGACACTTTTATCCAAAGCGACTTAAATTCATAAAACACGCAAACAGCGTGAGTCAACCGTGCAAGGCGACAGCCATCTCATCGAAAGCAATAAAGGCCTTGCTTGTCTTGCTTCGGGACACCTCGACACTCGTCCAACTACCAACCTTCCGGTTACAAGTCAATTCCGTTTACAAGTCAATCGGTTAAAGCGATATTTCAGTGCAGGAGGGGTTGATTGCGGAGGCCAAATCAACAACGACAAAGTTCAATATATTTGACTTCAGAAAACCTCAGGACAGGTCGGTCCTCGCTTGCAAAGCGTTCAGACAAATATGTCTGCTCCGTGCATGCTACAATCAATGAGTTGGATAAGTTATTCATGGGACTTAATTGTGATTCCGTGATAGTAGACGTCACTCGGGGGTTTATTGCACTCTTAAACAATTTATACCCGGGCGATTGTGCCGTTTCATTCAAACGGCATTGTGGGCCATCAAAGTGCAATCCCACCGCGATATACATCACAGCTTTTGATGACGCCGGCATTAAACCCAGATACTAGCCTCCATATTAATGATTATATATGCAGGGCCTTATGGCCATCGCCACGAGTTAGAACATATATTACGATTATAGACGTGTACAGTTGCGCGTTAATCAGACGCCGCCGTTTGAATTAAACAAGATTTGTTACGCTATAGATTTAGCGGTCTCATGCATTAGGGGTCTAATCAGCTCGTCCTGCCTTTATCACCTCCTGGATATATGTTCATTGCACTTCCTGCCCCGACGTCCCAGCGCAGAGGAGAGGAGGCTATCGCGCTCCACACAGACTGATGGTGCACCCTAACATAAACGCTGGCGCTGTTATAACTGGTTGTTAAAGCTTCACATCATCAGGGTGAGAAATGAAGTGGCTTCGGGTCAGCGTGTTGCCCTCCTCCTAAACCAAACTAAGAAAGACCAATTTGCAACGAGTCTTTGCTCCAAAAACTTCAGAGGCTACCTTAAACGCCCCCTCATCACTGTAAACGTTTGACTTTATCTTCCCCCCCACGATCCAAGTGTTGAGTAGGGAGAATATGCTTTAAAACAAGAACACAAATAGGCCTACTTGTGTGCTTTTTGCCCCCATGAGAGGAGACAACATGGTTTTCTGATTAAAATGGCAATTTCTAGAATAATTTGTTGTAATCATGAGAAATTCAAGCCGTCAAATAAGCCATTATTCATTGTCATTGATTCACCACATCACATTTGAATTTGGGTTGCTCTGATGTAGGCTACCAAAGAAAATACTCACCACCTTCTTAGCCAATATCGAGGCACGGCACCTGACCGCAACGTTCAGCAAAGACGGCTGAGCATTTCTCCATCAAATCCACATTCCACATATAATCTGCATTTCCAAGACAAGTGATCAAACACTAAACAAATGTAAACTCTCAATGTCAGTATTCCGCAGAAGATCTCGTGGTAGATCAACCTTTTCTTCGAAATCTGAATAAACTTTAATGACACCAAGGTTTCCAGTTCAATAGCGAGCTCCCCAAACCATCCGCCACAATCCCCTTTCGACGCCTCTCGTTTGCTTGCTCAAATCAGTAGTAGTGCCCCTAAATCCGACTTGTATAAATGATAGCAATAAACAGGGATACAATATGACAGCCATAAGGGGGGAACGCGTCGGCCATAAAACCATCGTTCCCGTGTGGGCTTGTATGAATCTATGAAGCTGAACTGTGATAAAGGGTCTAACCTTACATATAAATTACACCTGACGTGGAGTTTTTGCGGAAATCCCAAAAGGTCAAGGGGTCTCCCCTATAACTGTCAAATTGTTCACGTTGCGTGCTTGATATAAGGCTCGGGGTCTTTTCCCTTAATCGAGGAGGCATCAACCACCAACAATGACTGCCATGGTCTGCAAAAGCAACGCAAAGGTAGCCCTCTGCAAGGTGTTTAGGATTTACAGTTCTAGGATACTAAATATGTTTATGGCCAACCCACAAATAGGGGCATAGAATGCATTGAAAACAATTATAGATAGTATTGACTGAATGGGGAGTTATGCATGACAACTTCTACGCTGGATCTTCTCGGGTAAGGAGGGCAAAAAGGGTTCAATGGAGAGACACCAGGGCTTAAGGAAGTGCATTGTAGCCTTAACTAAAAAGGAAAATACTTATTGGATGGATGCATTTGATCATTACGCAAAAAGCCCCACTGGCTAACGACACGGATCCGAGGGTCCGTGTCCAAGTCCAGCTCAATTAGGACAGGAGCGAAGAAACTTTATGGGTTTAACTTGACCCGGCTGTCGGCTATAATCATCCATCTGCCCCTTATACCCCCTCGGTTTGGAGACTGGTTTGAATGTGGAGAACGAAATGGCTTCTTCTTTTTGTTAGTGTGCGCTGATCCTCCTGGGGAGTTTGGAGGATTTCGGGACACAAAATCGGCAGCTTTTAGTTTAAGCGCAGAGGCCCATTCACACCAATTAACAGAATAAGGACTTAACAAAAGGTGAGGGATAATAACGTGAGCCTACGTACTAACACACACACACGCCGTATCGATGCAGTGTATGACAGGTCAAATCACAGCTTTCAGTCATGCGTTGGGTCTCCGAGCCACAGCCTCACTCACCTGATGCAGAAACAGATCTCCAGGCGTCGAGAGTCCAGAAAAGAGGAAATCTCCTAAAGAAAGAAGGCGATTTCCGACTAGTTCCTCCAGCCGTGTACAAAATGCATGCAAGGCGGAAACAGATCGCAGTCCAGCCCGTGTCCAGACGAACCGGTCCCACACGTCGCCTTATACTTCTGCGACTTAGTTCTCACACAGACACGTCAGAAGCCCCGGATCCGCCGTCAACAAACCCGGCCTCAGCTGTGTTAGCCCAAGCTAACGCCGACAGCGTATCAAATGTGTTGTTTCGCGTAAGCCAACCCCCTTCCCTCCCGCCCTCCCTCCCTCCCGATAAAAGCTTTTCTTTATTTATCTCCGTGAGATGAGTGACTGCATCGACTCGGGGCCATGCATCCTCGGCGGAGTCCTATGCGCTCAGAGTAGACCGCTCCTACCCCCATACAAGTGTCTGTTGTTACGGCTGCACACACACGCACAGACACGCGGGCAGACAGTGACAGTCCCCAAGAAAAAGAGAAGAAATGCGGCAGTTTCCGAGGAAAAATAAGGCCAATGACTTGTTAGGATCGGTGTAGCGTCCGGATCGATATCCCGCGGAGTTGTGTGCGGACTGGCGGGTCTCCCCCCCTGTAACCGCGGTGTTCAGTTAGGTCATTTCAGCAGCAGAAATTGTTATGTGCTGCTGCTGCTGCTCCACTTTCCAGACGGACGCCAAACACACATACACACACGCACACAACACTGTGCCTTTCTTCCCTGCCTCCTCCGGTTCTGACAGGCTCCGAGTAGCCAATCCGCGAGCCGCAGCCGTATCTCCCTCCTTTTAGGCAACGGGGATTTCAGCAAAATCCGGAGAGAGTGCAGTCCTTGTGGATCGGAGTCTGCGCTGTGTAGATGTATAGGCTATATATACAGAGCCAAACTACTGACCGTGGAGGAGTAGGGCTAAATTAGGAAGTATTAAACTTTGTAAACATTGAATGCTATTTCCAATTGTGTAGGTAGAGTTTTAAGGTGCATACATTGCATATTTGCTGTTTATTAAATTACAGCATCACTTGCTGCAATGGCACTGCTGGCCTCAAATAAACTATTTCTAACATCTAACGCTCTATCTCTATCTCAAGTGTATATGGCTTTTTGATAATTGATTGGCCTTCTATTATCGCGTTACACGATTGAGATGGGATTCGTTAATCACCCCTTTCTCGTAACTTGTTTTGAAAGATGCGGCAACCTTTGAAATTAAATGTATTAAATTAGTTTAACGGTTTTAATTTGAACGCTAAGCAGCACCAGCAGACACAGGATACGGGTTAGCACCGAGCGAACCTCACGGCTTTAATTTTGCCTCATAGCTTAGTTATAGCGCTCCAAACAATAATAACATCCGAGGGAGCTCTGGTTTATCCGTAAAGGTTGACATCGCGCGGGCAACTCATTACTGAAATTCAATCATTTCCACCTTGCTGTTCACCGTAGAAGATGAAACATAATAAGAACGAGAAATACCTCGTAAGCCATAACGTTCCTAGCAGGGTATGCAATGATGAGTATTACAATATGAGTTATGGATCGATAATATAGATAATATAACAATATCTGAGGCCGACCCACACCCCTGTCTCCCTCGGTCCCCGGGTGGCCCCACTGACAGAACAAACGAGAGAGGTTCACTAATTAAAAAAGGCCAGTGTAGGTTTGGGTAAGGCTCACCTCGGAGCGCTGAAAGACTGGTACCATGGGACAACTCCTCCCGTTCCTGGGGACAACGCAAACAACCCCCACACGTACACGCACACACAAACGGTACTACATACACACAAACACACACACGCACACGGTACATACACGTCACACACACAGACGCGCACGCACACACACACACGATGCATACACACGCACACACAAAGTACATAGACACACACACACAGTGCTACATACACACGCACACACACGTGGTACATTCACACACACACACACACACACACACACACACACAGTGCTACATACACACGCACACACACGGTACATACACACGCACGCACACGGTACATACACACGCAGACACACAAACACACACATTAACATACGAAGGCACACATGCATGAACATACCCACACGCACACGCTCAGACAACTGTCTGTGAGTCCAGACAAAGGCATTCAGTCTAACTTTTGCCATGTTAATCTTTGTGTAGACAACACCAAATGTGTGCGCACTATGGCATGAATCTGTGCCGCTTGGGTGAATGCACAGAATGAACAGACCCAGGCAGCTCATTGGCTAACCGTTCGTGTACCAGTGCACTCTTTCACCAGAGGACTCACCGGAAGAAACGCTCCACCAAATCAAAACTCAGGAGCTTCTCATCAATCCTTTTACTCGAGTTCCAATATTATATCCTCACTGAGCAGACTTCGACAAAGATTCAGTTTTTTCTTTCCACTGTTCCTCTCCCTCTGTTTTCCCCTGTTTGCTTCATGAGCAGGCCGGGTTGGATCCAGGGGGATTCTCCCATTGGGAGAGGCCAAGCACGCTGCCAGTGACAGAGTGTAGTGGAGAGAGCCTACTGTGGCCTTATGCCCCATAAGGGATGAGGAGGAGAGGGGAAGTAAGTGTCTGAAACGGCAGTGGTAAACAGATGGCCCAGTGTCCCTAACCAATAGCGCTGTCCACAACCTCACTTGTACCCTTGAACCCATCCATTTCACACCTTAAACCGATTTTATGTTATGCAAGCTTATACTTAAATATAACCCAATACCTAAACCGGTAAAGGTGGTGTAAGACTTTCAAAGCCAAAAGCAATGCCCAGAACCTCACCCTTACCTTAACATGACCATATCCAATGAACACTTTAAACCTATTTTATGTTCTCTAAGCTTTTACTTAAATGTAACCCAATACCTAAACCATTAAAGGTGGTGTGAGATTTGAAAGTTGGAAAGAGAGGGATCAGAGAATAGAAAAGATTTGGAAACTAAACAAACTGGAAATTCCCCTTACGATTCTTCTCCTCTCATTCGCTTTGTTTCTCCATCATTGAGATATGTTGCTTTTCACGCAGCTGTGATTGACAAGCAAGATGGATTCCCCAAACTAACACGTTGAAGAGAGGCCCTGATTGGTCAGAAATGAGCAGGGAGCTGTCTCAAATCTCAAATGGCTCACAGAGGTGGGGGCGAAGTCCACTCGGAGAAGATATTCTCACAGTGCGATTTTCTCACTAATAGCTAACGGATGGCTTTGCCATTGCTAACAAATTACACTCCAATACTAAAGCTCTATAAACTTACCTACAACACCTTTAATTAGCTGCATATAAAAATGTAGGGCAGACGTCTCACTATAATAGTTTTACCCACGAAGCTGGCAAGCGTGTTTTGTCACATTTGTCAATCCCACGAAATCCCAAAGGATCAAAACGAGGATCAAAAAGCGAAAGTACGAAGCACTCCGAAAGCCTTTTCCCCTTTTCCTTTATAGGCCCTATATTATACCACCAGGTGTGAGTGTGATTAGCCGTTACAAGCCACGTCGAAAATCTGCCTCTTCCTGTGGTTTAGTGACATCACAAGTGGGCGTGTCCACCTAGATGTATGACGACTGTTGTAACGGCTAATCAAACTCACAGCCGGTGGTATAACACGGGGCCTTTAAACACACCGCTCAGGTAGCGAGCCGTGAACTATTCGCTACGTTGGCAGAGGCTAACACCTCCCTGTCAATTGACAGTGAACGCAGCCATGGCGTCTTAAAGGGACGGAGATAGAACACAATGAACAGATCCCCTGCCCGCCTGACTACTGCTCAATCATTTCCTCCGCGACCGAAGCGGATCTGACTCGTCTGACAGGTGGTCGTGATGACTAATCACCGCCGTCGATGCAATTAGGGTTCTGTTGGGCAAAGCGGACGTGATTACAATCGGAACGCCTCCCACCGCCACCTGCTTCATGTATGAGCTGATTGGCAGTAGTTGAAGCCCCTAACACACACAGACACACACACACATACGCACACACACACACAGACACACACACACACACAGACACACACACACACACACACACACAGGGATGAGCGGGTCGTTTTTTCATTTTCAGCCACACCTACAGTTTGGCAGGGTCCCTCATCCCCTGAAGGCAAAAGGGGCAATGTACTTCTATCAAGTTCAGTTCCTACAACACACTGTTGCAGATACATTCCCACCCACCCGTCGAATGCCTTGAAGGCTGTTACCATGCCAACACGCCTGCGGGAGGAGAGGCGGTTGAAGTAGAAGAAGAAGAGTGATTGTTTTACAGAAAAGGATGGATTTCTACAGAAGTTTCTAGTTGATGGAGTCCAACCTTTCTTCAGGGCAGTACAGACTGTAGTGACAATGAGGGCTGTTTAATAGGGAATGGCATTGATTTATGAGGAACCTAACCTGATTCTCCGTATAAAGTACCCAAAAACGATGTACACACTGCAGTCTATGCCGCATCAAAGGGGCGGCTTTAGGTGTTCTTTACAGAAACAGCTCCAAAGGCCGTTGCAACGGTTTATTTTCTACAGGCAGATGACTCAGTGCATCCCTTTGAGAAAGAGGGATAGTAACATAAACATACCTTACCAAGTTCACAATGTTATTGGCGGCTTGTATAAATATCCACACACATCCACACAATTACCAATTACCAATCTGGCTCTTGAAGGCAGACAACCAGAGTCAATTAAACAGTCACCATGAACACCAACAGATTGAAAAGTTAATTGCGCGACATGTGTATTGCTTCTTTTAACCCAGATCATTTACTTTCTGTGGTTTTTCGTGGTACTTCAGGAACACACACACGCACGCACGCATGCACGCACGCACGCACACACACACACACACACAGACACGGATACAAACGCACACATACAACCACACACACACACACACACAACCACACACACACACACACACACGCACACATCAACACACACACACATAAAGTCCAGAATATGTGTGAGTCGTCAGAATTATAAAACGGAAAAGTTTGGTCTCCTTCACCTTCAACTAAACACGGATTTGAACGTGGTTATCTCCTCCTATTCGGCTCCCGGATGGCAATCTGGCTGGCCCACATGGGGCTCAAGCTGGTCGGAACCGGATTTCAGAAGATGGGAAGTAGAGGAAAAAGATAGCTTCTAGGAGCTTCTGAGCTCCTGCAAGAGGAGCACTCTGTGCACGTGCGTGTGTGTGTGCGTGTGCGTGTGCGTGTGCGTGTGCGTGTGCGTGTGTGTGTGTGTGTGCGTGTGTGTGTGTGTGTGTGTGTGTGTGTGTGTGTGTCTGCCATGTGTGTGTGTTTGGCAGGCTTGTGTCTAGGTGTGCAGGGGAGTATGTTTGTGTGTGTGTGTGTGTGTGTGTGTGTGTGTGTGTGTGTGTGTGTGTGTGTGTGTGTGTGTGTGTGTGTGTTTGTGTGTGTGTTTGTGTGTTTGTGTGTGTGTGTGTGTGTGTGTTTGTCTGCCATGTGTGTGTGTTTGGCTGGCTTGTGTCTAGGTGTGCAGGGGAGTATGTTTGTTTGTGTGTGTGTGTGTGTGTGTGTGTGTGTGTGTGTGTGTGTGTGTGTGTGTGTGTGTGTGTGTGTGTGTGTGTGTGTGTGTGTGTGTGTGTGTGTGTGTCCGGGGAAACAGGGGGGATATGTTTGTGTGTTTGTTGTGTCTGGCCGTACAGGGGGGGTATGTTTGTATGTGTGTGTATTTGTGCGTCATGAGGGGAATGTGTGTTTGCACACCACGACGCCATTAAAAATGGAGGACTTTCTCCTGCTGTTTGTCTGCAGGAAGCAAGCGCTATAACCTCATTAATCTGCCCCACCTACCCCAACCCCCCCCCCCCCTCCAACTCACTTCCGTGCTCAGCATTTCACGAGGGGAGCATGTTACAAGACGCACACACACAAACACACACATAGAACAGCCTAGTTCATTTTTCATGATGTGCTATTTTTCCTGGTTCAAGAATCCGTTTGTTCATTTAATAACCATTTGAGAACGTATGTGTGAATGTCAACCCCCCACCCCCCCACCCTTAAAAAAGACTTGCTCACGAATCAAACAAACATAGGCGACAAACGCACACGGTTTGAATACATCTAGATGAGTTCTCGACGGTTAGCTCGATGCTAGCACTTCCTTTGTGTCCAGACGGATCAAACAGGAAGGAAACGGGTCCATAGTGCACGCTTTATAACGACTTTGCAAGTGTCCGTCCACTGTTGGCGGCCATTGATATACTCTTTGGTAATACTAATTCAATCTCTTGCCACCAGAATCTATAACAGACCAAGAGAGGGGGGGGGGGGGGGGGGGGGGGGGGGGGGGGGCGCCAAGGGACAGCTCCCTCCCACTAATGATATGCAACGCCAGGGGCTAATCCCATTAGTGTTGATTAGCAAAAAACACATTCAGGCCAAAGGATTGCTGCCTGGTGGACGCAGAGTATTGTCCTCGCGGAGTCGCTAGGATGTGGTGTGTCCTGATGGCTCCGGTGTCTTTAAGCACATTTAAATCCGGGGGGGTTATTCAAGCAGTTCTCACAGGCTCTTTAAAGGCAGGCCCACGGCTAATGGTTACCCACTCTCGACAGGGTCGACGTGTGGGTGTACCACGTACCTCTGTGCCTCGTTTCGGTCCACCAAGTACCGACGAAAGACACGTACTCGAGTACTTAAGGACGTACAAGTACCTGTACACAACCACGTACAGCAACGACCATGGGAAATTTTCCAAACATTTCCCCCACCTATACAGAGAGACAAAGGGGTTTGCAGAGACGTTGTAGAGACTGTAGGTTACAGGTTCAGCTCTTGTTCCCAGACATTGGCAGGGAGGGGTCACGACCATGTATGCATGAGGTTAGATGAGGTTCAGATTTGTTTGTATACTTGCTGCATTCTGATGATGTACGCACTAAAATCGTCTGGCAGGTATTAACCACCTAATGTTCTCCTCTTACATGACTACAATACGATGTAAGAAGCATCATGATGCATACGATAATAATATTAATTCATCGTATTCATCGCTTTTCAAGACCCCCAAAAGGCTTGATACAGTGTCTCTGTGTGAGTGTATGTATATACTGTATACGTGTATATGTATTTGTGCATGTATATATATATACGTCTGTGTATGTATATATATATATATATGTGTCTGTCTGTGTGTGTGTATGTATGTGCGTGCTCATTTGTGTGTGTATGTATATATGTGTGTGTGTTTGTGCGTGTTTGTATGTGTGTATATATGTGTCTGCATGTGTGTGTGTGGAGGGAGAGGACACGACACCTCCTCTTCATGATTGCGTCGCAGAGCAGTAAAACGAGTCCGAAACCAAAGAGAGACGGAGGGAGAGAGAGGGAGGCAGAGAGAGAGAGAAAGAGAAAGGGAGGGAGAGGGAGAGGGAGAGAGAGAGTGAAAGGGAGGGAGAGGGAGAGAGAGAGAGAGAGAGAGAGAGAGAGAGAGAGAGAGAGGGAGAGAGAGAGAGGGAGAGGGAGGGAGAGAGAGGGCGAGCGAGACATGGCGTGTCAGTCACAGGCGGTGGGGGGGGGGTGTTGGGAGACAAAGTGTCAGCTCGCTGACAGCGCAGTGAGGCTTCATCACCTCGCAGCGAGGAGCCGCTGAGTGGCGGGAAAAAAGGCACTTAGTGTCTGTAAACTTCAAGCGGCGGCGGCGGTCAGAGGGGGGGCACGGGGGGGGGGGGGGGGGGGGGGGGAGCTGACCCAGGAGGAGCCTTGAAGGAAGGGCGGAAGTTAAGGCTTAGTTATGGTTGGACGTCGACGCAACACAAGGGGGTTTACGGACCCCTTATGTCCTTGCGGACCCTCCTTGCGTCCACCCTAAGGGCCGGACGTGCGCCTCCCAAAAATGTTAACCTTGCGTCGAGGCGACGCAGCAGCAAGGGCGGTGATTGGTCCGCTATCTACATCATTTCCGGTAATCCGCTTTTCCGCTTCTCACTCCCCAAAACACGACCCTGAACATGTGTGCAATATCAATATTATGCGGCTTTCTCGGCTTCGATCCGATCCAACGCCACCACCAGTCGCGTGAAACATGTGACGTATCAGCTGCAGCCATCTTGGTTGTCTGAGTGCCTCGACGGCGCTCCCATCGGGCCTTCCTCTCGTGTCAAACCCGCTCCATATTCGATAAACGGCTGTGATTGGCCCGACCCCCGGGCCGGATCCGTCTGAGAGGAATGCCAGACGCATATGCCAGAGCAAATAAAGCGTGTTGAAACCATCCCACTCCCAGGGAAAATGAAATGTGTATTTAGGTTTAGAAATGCAGCGAGCCGTTGGCGTTTCGGTACGGTTGGCTTTAGAACCGTCAAACAAAGCTCCGGTCTAATTGGACGTGCTTCCATTTATCGAGAGGTCAGCGCCCGTGTTTATTATTACTGCGGTGGCTAATGATAGGTGGGGCTTCAGCAATGAACTCTGTAGAAAAACATGGGCAGAACTCATCAGTGGAGCACTTTAGATGGTAAACGGACTGCATATACACAGCACTTTTCTAACCAGTGGCATCTCAAAGCGCTGTACGATGCTGCCTTACATTCATCGATTCATGCACACACTCACACCGCAGAGTTAACCATGCAAGGCGACAGCCGGCTCGTCGGGAGCAGTCAGGGTGAGGCGTCTCGCTCAGGGACACCTCGACAGTCAGCTAGGAGGAGCCGGGGATCGAACCAGCAACCTTCCGGTTACCAGCCGACCCGCTCTACCTCCTGAGCCACACTAGATGGAGTTGAATACTGGGGTGACCCCATCTGCCATCGCTAGATGCTGTATTTCTATATTGGTGTACCATTTTTAGAGCCGTTTCAGAGAACATGATGAGAAAGAAGAACAACAGAATTGTCCGATTAGGGACATAAACTGGTCAATTTAAAAGAGGAACAAGCTCATTTCGACATGTAAGTCAGGGGGTATTATGAGTCATCCATAATGCGGGAAAACAAATTCACAATGACAAGCTTTTAAGCATAAATAGGAAATACAACCGCGATAAAGCCTAATACATCAATCCACAACAGAATATACAGGTTTCTGAGTGGCTTGTCTAAATCATTTTCTTTACGAT
>NW_021963983.1:2500-5000 GCF_902167405.1 Gadus morhua | reverse complement strand
ATGTTCAGCGGCGGTTTAATTTGAAACGCCGTGCCCTGTGGCGGGAATGCCGAGTTATTACGGGGAGGAAGAGGCAAAGTCACCTTGGGCCTTGGGACTGCCCTCATGTTCCAAGGATCCAGTTCAAAGCCTCTCATTCCGGGCATCTCCGGATCAGGACAGGATGTGAGTGGGGGAGGCTTCCTGCGTTTATTTTACCGTGCGCATCGCGTATCCGATGATATGAAACAGTCTCGAATCCTGAGAATTCTGCTCGTCGTTCACATGCTTTGGAAAGTAACACACATATATTAATGGAAATGGAAACGGCCAAGAAGTGTATGTCTGCGAAGGGGAAAATGGAAATCCCAGCACCATGAGGTTCATAATTGGAAGATTACGTTTTGGTTGAGGAAGGGAATGAAAACATTAGACTAAAAATGGCCACCATTTATTTGTAATATGAGGGTCTTCTACTCTCAGCTTATGAGCGGGACTCGTTGAAATGTCCAGAATCTCAATATATCTGTGATGGTTCGAATCTCTTTTTGTGATCCATAAACGATTTGTTGGATTGTTTGTATTGTTTGAATAAGATTGGTTTCTTTCTATTTTTGGTATCCCTTCATTACTTCACCTTCCGCTTTTGCTTCAACGGTCATGTTATCAAATTGTGATAATTAAACAAGCTGAACTTTGACCCCAGAGGTAAGGACCCCATTATCCTCCTCCCTGTAGCATCACGCATACACACCCTAACACCGTACACACTTCATACACACAGACCTCACACACCACCCAATGCACACACCAACCCATACACACACGACCCCACACACAAACACGACCCCACACACAAACACGACCCCACACACAAACACAACACCACACACACACCAACCCAGACACACTAACCCATACACACACCATCCCCACTCACACCAACCACAACATACCACCTCATACACACAAACTACAACACACCAACCAATACACACCACCCCATTAACACCGGACCCCCGTACACACAAACCACAACACACCAACCCGTAAACACCGGACCCCCGTACACACGAACCACAACACACCACCCCGTAAACACCGGACCCCCGTACACACTCCCCCTCAACCACCTCCCGAGCTCAGGGAGACGACCTCAGCCCTTAAGAGCGTTTCTCTCGCTCTCTCTCGCACGCCCAGCAGCTCCGGGCCGCCTTGGACAAGGAGATAAGAGACCCATCGTTTGGGGGGGGGGGGGATGAGGTGTGTGTGTGTGTGTGTGTGTGTGTGTGTGTGTGTGTGTGTGGGGGGGGGGCTCCGTGGGGATGTGGGATCACGCCGGCTCCTGAGAAGTGTGTGCGTACACTCCTCCTCCTTCTTCTTCTCCTTCTTTATCTGATGGCGTCCTCCCGAGGCCTGCGTGTTGTGTGAAGGTTGCTAACGTGACCTGACTCTGAAGTCCTCGCTCTCGCACGCCCCGCTCTCGCACGCCCCGCTCTCGCACGCCCCGCTCTCGCTCGCTCACTCTCCCTGCCCTCTTCCCTCCCTCGTGTGTGTGTGCACGCGTGTGTATCCATGTGGGTGTGTGTGTACCTGTGTGTGTGCGCGCGTGTCTGTGAGGGTGTTTGTACATGGTTGTGTGTGTCCTTGGGTGTGTGTGTGCGTGTGTGTGTGTGTGTGTGTGTGTGTGTGAGTTTGTGCGTGCCTGTGTGTGAATGGGTGTGTGTGGGTCTGTGTCTGTGTGCGTGTGTGTGCGTCACACTTGGCAGTGCTGCGTGGCGGGGGCAGGTGGTGGAGTGTTTGGCTTGCGTGTCTGTGCGACAAAAAAGTGTATGTGCTTGCTTGCGTGTGTGTGTGTGTTGGTGAGTCAAGCGATGCTGCGAAAGCGTACGCAGGTGGAGGTAGATTGAAGAGGAGGAGGAAGAGAGGGAGGGAGGAAGAGAGGGAGGGAGGGAGGGAGAGAGGGAGGGAGGGAGGGGTGGGGGAGGAGAGGGAGGGAGGGAGGGAGGGAGGGGGAGAGGGAGGGAGGAGGAGGAGGAGGAGAGGGAGGGGGAGGAGAGGGAGGGAGGGAGGGAGGAGAGGGAGGGAGGGAGGGAGGGAGGGAGGGAGGGAGGGAGGGAGGGAGGGAGGGAGGAGGAGGAGAGTGAGGGAGGGAGGGAGGGAGGGAGGGAGGGAGGGAGGGAGGGAGGAGGAGAGGGAGGGAGGGAGGGAGGGAGGGAGGGAGGGAGGGAGGGAGGGAGGGAGGGAGGGAGGAGGAGAGGGAGGGGACATCAACGAGTGAATTCAAGGTGAGATGAGATAAGTTGGATCCGTTGTTTAAGGAGACTCAAGGAGAGACGCAGGACCCAAAAAAAAGTCTCTCTCTCTTCGTCCCCGTGTATCAACTCCTCCTCCTCTCCTCGTTCGTCTGTTTTTCCTGTGACAGAAGAACCACCGTCACCATGGCGATGTGAAAGTCCAGAATTATTATGGGACTGATGCAACGAAATGACCACGGCTTTGTATAATAACAGCGCCATTA
>NW_021963982.1:0-85589 GCF_902167405.1 Gadus morhua | reverse complement strand
GTCGCTGACTATAGGGCGTCCTGGAGGAATCACGAAGGGAACGGTCCAAGTTTCTGGGGGTTTATGTATTTTAGGGAGAAGGTAAAATAACCTCGCTCGAGGGAGATCAGGGCCGTATAGGTAATGAGCCTGTTTGGCGTTGATGAGGTGCTTTAACCTCATTTGGTCGATTAAAAGCCTGACCATTGTTTGGGTCTCGAGATACATGGGGTTCGTGAGAGGGCGATAGTAGACCGGGTCGTTAAGTTGACGTGTCGCCTCGAAGATGTAATTAGTACGATCCTGTAGTACAATTTGACCTCCCTTATCCGCCGGTTTAATAATAATCTCGTGATGAGATTTTAATTTGTTGAGGGCCTGTAGTTGATCAGTCGTGATATTGTCCTCCCCTACAGGGCGTCGAGGTCGGAGGTCACGGAAGGAGCGGAGGTCCTGAGCGATGAGTTGGCGTATGGGCTTCGAAACGGACTTCAAGGCTGGTTCCCAGATGGACGGAGTAGTAAAAGGTAAGTAAAAATAATCGGTATTATATTTAAAATAATCGAGAATTTTTAACCGTCTGTGGTAAATGTGTAGATCTCGTCTCAACAGGTCACGGTCTGGGAGTGACGGTGTCGCGATAAAGGTGAGGCCTCGTTCGAGGATCTCCTGTTCTGACGGGGACAGATGAAGAGCAGAAAGGTTAGTAACGTTAGATATTGAGGACGGGGGGGACGGTGCTGCACCTGGTGGTCTAGCTATAAATCCAGCTGGCTTAGCCAGTCATCCAGCATGAAATTTGCCGTTTGTGGAGTCCAATGAATGTTATCATTTGTAGTCTGGAATTTCAGCGTAGACAAGGTGTCAAGAAAACCAGCACGTGAGTCTAACCCCTCGATGTTATCCCTCACAAAATCGTTAAACGATTTAACGCAACGAATTTGGGTGGCGGATAGCCTGATGGATACCGTTATTAATGGAATTACGATGCGAGCCTGAGGAAATATTTCCCTGGCCGCCCTGATTAGACGTCGTGTGTCCTTAATTATTGTAATGTTGTTGTCTTAGGCAATTGTTTATACCAATTGACAACAGAATGAGCTTCGTTTCGGGTCTGGGAGTTGTATGTTTCTGAAGGATAGCCGTTAAGTGTCTTAGCGTGGCTCCTGGGAAACTATCAATTTGTATGGCGTCCATCTTCCTTTTCGGGATTCGGGCCAGGTTGGAGTCGCCCGTGAAAATTATGTCTTTTCTGATAGCCAGGGACCACATGGTGGCTTTGCGGTTTGTAGGGGGGTGTATGGAAGGTTGCTGGGAGGAACCAATGAGTCTAGGGGACGAGAAAAGGGAAGGAGAAGTCGTGGTTTGACGACTCGGACCTAACCCTACTGGGGCCAGAGCAGGAACCGTAAGAGTGGTCAGAGGAGGAGTGAGGGGGCAAGGGTGGATCTCCACAACACCTGTAGGTGCGTTCGAATGCTGAATCGAACCATTCTTATTAATAATAATAATATTACTGTTTCCTCTAATGGAAGGTGGTGACGTCTGACCAGGAGGTGGAGTGGTCAGCGCCGGCGAGGAGGACGACGGACAAAGTCGTTTCCGGGTCACGGCACCTGTGAGGGAGAGACGGTTGGGTCTAGGGGCTGGCGAAGTGTGGATGGGGACCGGGGGCTCCGGGTCCGGCGTAGGAGAACCGAGGCTCGTCTCCAGGACGCAAGGAGGGTCAACGACTGTCGAGGGGGTCCGCACCGGTGGGACGACCGGAGGAGGACGTGGCCTGATAACAGGTAAGCGTTGTGGGCGTTGTGGTAGCGGGACGCGGCTAGGTCGCGGTGGTTGAGGGGTAGATGCAGAGAAACGTCGGGTAGAGTTAGGGAATAGAGTTGGGAGGGTAAGCAGGGAAGGAATAGTTAATGGCCTAGAGGGTAGTATTAAAGTGTTTCGATGTTTAAAAGGTGCCATAGTGGACTGGGGTCGACTGGGAAGCGGGGGAAAGGCCCCAGGGTCCGAGAGGAGTAGCGGAGTGGCAGGTGGTAGTGGATCAGGGGCAGACAGCAGTAGCCGAAGTGCGGAGATGGAAGACGGAGTTAGGCGTCTGCCATAGCGCTGGTGGGCCCACCGGAGGGCTCTGTCCAGGGCCTCATTATTAAATGGCCCCAGGTGAGTACGGATCTTAGCTATTGTGTGTGTATAATGTTGTATTAGGGTTTTTAAATTTCTAATCATATACTGCAATGTGTTATCTTTGATCTGATTTAAGACCAGATCGTCAGGTGCCGCTGGTTTAATAAATGCTGAGAGTTGAGCCACTTTTCTAGCCATCCCTAATGGTGGGATTCCTGTTCTGATCGATTCTTCAAGAATTTCCGTATGATGGATAGATTGTAATATTTTGAAATACTGTTTGATCAATTTCGGGTCTAGGTCGGTTGAAGCGTTCGTGCCGACCGGGGTCAATTTAAAGAGTTTCTGTGGTTCTGAAAGGTGAGTGGGTCTACCCAACAGGCTAAACCTGTTTCTAAAATCATTAGCCATCCTATAGAAAACTAAAAGATGGAGATGAAAATAAAAAAGGTTCCGGCCTATTAAAAGAAAAAGGAGGTGGTTTGGGGATTAGAGTTTAAAAAGGAAAACATAGAGAATAAAAGGAGAGGATAAAAGAAAGATGTAAAATCAACAAAATAGACAAAATAGAAATAAGGTTAAAACCATGGTTTGCAAAAAAATGGAGATTAAAACAAGAGATGCAGTTAAAAACAAAAGAGTAAACAAAGAATTTATATCCGGTCAGCTGATCCAAGTCTTATAGCTAGGAGGCATGGTTAGCTTAGCAAAACTTGATTTGCCCAAATGGTTTCGTTGAGTAGGCTCTAGCTGGGAGGTGGGCCGTGCTTGTTAATCCGTCCGATGGGGTTTACAGAACATCCCAAAGATACAACTATAGTCCAAAGTCCAAAAAATCGGAAAAAAAGCTGAACACGTAGAAGTTCTATACTCACCAGCCAAAAAATGTGTTTGAAGGAGATTAAAAACCAAAAGGGAATAGGATAATTTCCACAGGTTGTTTTTGAAAAAAGGTATAACGTTTAATTGCTCCAAAATACAGATTTGAACAGGTAAAAAGAGAAAGACTTTGTTTAAAAGAAAGTTAAAACAAATAAAATAAAAAGAATAAAAGTAAAGTGCATCCAAGTTAAAAACTCCAAAGTAGCTAAAAACAACAGTACCTCAGACTAACTGATTTTACATCCACAGGAAAAAGGAGAGAGCGTTCCTAACGTTTCACCAGATTAGGCTTCGTCAGAGGATAGGTGAAATGGCGACAGAACAACATTTTATAGAAGGTAAGAGGCACAAGTAAGTTGAAGGGTGTCAATCAATGGTTCTGTTCAGCCAATGGGTGTGTTTCGTGTCATCCATCAGGGCGGGGCTTGAAGGGTGTCAATCAGTTCTTTTGTTCAGCCAATAGGAGTGTTTCGTGTCATCCATCAGGGCGGGGCTTGAAGGGTGTCAATCAGTTCTTTTGTTCAGCCAATAGGAGTGCTTTGTGTCATCCACCAGGGCGGGATGAAGAGGAGATGTCGTTGACTGGAAGGTTGCCAGGAGTGGGTTGGACCTAACAGGTGACTAGGTAAGGAGGTAACAAATAATATACAATAATATGGAACAGTATAAAGTTAAAAACGTTTTAGCTAGGCTCTGGCAAGGTTAGGTTATGGGTTAGGGCGCTCCCTCATGTTACATGCAGTAGCACACGGGAATGACATGGAGTGTCCCATGTACTACTACCATGTAACATGAGGGAGGAGGGCACGGGCACAAGCAATTAAAATACGTTTATAAAACTTTTACCACCATAAAATCATAAAATCAATGAAATAAAAATACATAAAAGGAATAAAATAAATGAAAGGAATAAAATATAGGATGAGTGGTTAGGATTAGGAGAGGGGGAGGGGAGAGGTTATGTTAAGGAAATAAAACAGATGATGTTATAGGAAGGCTGGTGGGGAGATTAGGGTTAGGAGAGGGGGAGGGGAGAGGTTATGTTGAGGAAATAAAACAGATGATGTTATAGGAAGGCTGTTGGGGAGGTTAGGGTTAGGAGAGGGGGAGGGGAGAGGTTATGTTAAGGGAATAAAACAGATGATGTTATAGGAAGGCTGTTGGGGAGGTTATGGTGAGGACTCGGACGAACAGAGCGGCAAGATGGGTCCTCATTGAGGCCATGAGGGGCTGTGGTGGACAGCCTGTGGATCCACCTCCGCTCCGCAGCTCTCCTCTGGCCCAGTGACCAAGCGGCGTTGGTCTCGAGACCTGACAGTGAAAAGTTAGTGATGTGATGGGTGATAAAATGGCTATATAATCTTTTATTGTCTGTTCCTTTTTGAATATGGTAAATATGTTGATATAGTCTCTGTTTTATGGTTGCTCCTGTTTCTCCCACATAGATGCTCCTGCAACGTCTACACTGGATGGCATAGACGACGTTGCAGGAGAGTAGTGTGAAAGTCTGAGAGATGGGGACCCCGGCACGAGAGCTGGAAATGTACTTGAGGTTGGAGAAGTAAGGGTCAAAGGTTGTACGTATTTTCTTGTTCAATGCCGTATGGACTAGAAGGTCCTGTAAGTTTTTGTTACGGCGGTAGGACATAAGTATAGTGAAGGAAGCGAGAGGGGCGGTTTCGGATATGGCAGAGTTAAAATGTTGCTTGATAGCTTGCTTGAGGGGGCCTAGTTGTCGGGAGAAGGTGGTGATTAGTGGAATTAACTTTTTGTCTGTTAACTTTTTTACAGGGAGGACTGGCCGGTCTGGTTGGAAGAGGGCGGTCACTTCCCTTTTAATGGTCCGAAGGAAGCGTTTGGAGTAGCCACGTGGTCTAAGGGCCTTAAAGAGGATCCTGGTGGCCTCCTCCACGTGCTGGGGTAGAGAACAGATGCGGTGGAAACGGATTAGTTGGGATTTGATAATGGAGCTGAAGGTGTGCCGGGGATGATAGCTGGTATTAAATAAAAGTGAATGTCTGTCAGTATCTTTAAAATAAACCTTGGTTGATAATGATTTGTGTCCATCCTTCGTGTCTGTAAAGAAAACTACTGTGTCAAGGAAGGGGACCTGTTGGAGATGAAGGGTGTGTTTAAGTTTAATACGGGGGTGGTGTGAGTTGAGGATCTGAATAAAATGGTTAAACTCCGTTTCTGATTGGTCCCAGAGGCCAAAGATGTCGTCTAGATAACGGTAATAGACTAGGGGGCGTAGCGGGCACTTAAGGAAAGCAGATTCCTCCCAGTCTGCGAGGTAGATGTCTGCGTAAGCCGGTGAATATTTTCTTCCCATTGCGCAACCGCATATTTGTAGGAAGAAGGCTTTATCGAACAAAAAATCATTGCGGGTAAGGGTAATTTCTAAAAACTTTAAAATAAATGTGTCGGGACGAGATGGATCAGGTGATAAAGCCAATGCTTTCTTAACAGCCTCAAGGCCCAGAACAGTGTCGATGTTCGTGTACAGGGAGTCGACGTCGATAGAAAAGATAAACGTGTTATGAGGGACGGTAAGATTCTTTAATTTATTTACAAATGTGTAGGTGTCCTTCAGGTAGCTCGGGTGGGTGTGGGATAGGGGGTTTATATAGTGGTCTATGAACTCCGCCAGGTGATATGATTCGGAGCCACAGTCGCTGACTATAGGGCGTCCTGGAGGAATCACGAAGGGAACGGTCCAAGTTTCTGGGGGTTTATGTATTTTAGGGAGAAGGTAAAATAACCTCGCTCGAGGGAGATCAGGGCCGTATAGGTAATGAGCCTGTTTGGCGTTGATGAGGTGCTTTAACCTCATTTGGTCGATTAAAAGCCTGACCATTGTTTGGGTCTCGAGATACATGGGGTTCGTGAGAGGGCGATAGTAGACCGGGTCGTTAAGTTGACGTGTCGCCTCGAAGATGTAATTAGTACGATCCTGTAGTACAATTTGACCTCCCTTATCCGCCGGTTTAATAATAATCTCGTGATGAGATTTTAATTTGTTGAGGGCCTGTAGTTGATCAGTCGTGATATTGTCCTCCCCTACAGGGCGTCGAGGTCGGAGGTCACGGAAGGAGCGGAGGTCCTGAGCGATGAGTTGGCGTATGGGCTTCGAAACGGACTTCAAGGCTGGTTCCCAGATGGACGGAGTAGTAAAAGGTAAGTAAAAATAATCGGTATTATATTTAAAATAATCGAGAATTTTTAACCGTCTGTGGTAAATGTGTAGATCTCGTCTCAACAGGTCACGGTCTGGGAGTGACGGTGTCGCGATAAAGGTGAGGCCTCGTTCGAGGATCTCCTGTTCTGACGGGGACAGATGAAGAGCAGAAAGGTTAGTAACGTTAGATATTGAGGACGGGGGGGACGGTGCTGCACCTGGTGGTCTAGCTATAAATCCAGCTGGCTTAGCCAGTCATCCAGCATGAAATTTGCCGTTTGTGGAGTCCAATGAATGTTATCATTTGTAGTCTGGAATTTCAGCGTAGACAAGGTGTCAAGAAAACCAGCACGTGAGTCTAACCCCTCGATGTTATCCCTCACAAAATCGTTAAACGATTTAACGCAACGAATTTGGGTGGCGGATAGCCTGATGGATACCGTTATTAATGGAATTACGATGCGAGCCTGAGGAAATATTTCCCTGGCCGCCCTGATTAGACGTCGTGTGTCCTTAATTATTGTAATGTCGGTCTGTTGTCTTAGGCAATTGTTTATACCAATTGACAACAGAATGAGCTTCGTTTCGGGTCTGGGAGTTGTATGTTTCTGAAGGATAGCCGTTAAGTGTCTTAGCGTGGCTCCTGGGAAACTATCAATTTGTATGGCGTCCATCTTCCTTTTCGGGATTCGGGCCAGGTTGGAGTCGCCCGTGAAAATTATGTCTTTTCTGATAGCCAGGGACCACATGGTGGCTTTGCGGTTTGTAGGGGGGTGTATGGAAGGTTGCTGGGAGGAACCAATGAGTCTAGGGGACGAGAAAAGGGAAGGAGAAGTCGTGGTTTGACGACTCGGACCTAACCCTACTGGGGCCAGAGCAGGAACCGTAAGAGTGGTCAGAGGAGGAGTGAGGGGGCAAGGGTGGATCTCCACAACACCTGTAGGTGCGTTCGAATGCTGAATCGAACCATTCTTATTAATAATAATAATATTACTGTTTCCTCTAATGGAAGGTGGTGACGTCTGACCAGGAGGTGGAGTGGTCAGCGCCGGCGAGGAGGACGACGGACAAAGTCGTTTCCGGGTCACGGCACCTGTGAGGGAGAGACGGTTGGGTCTAGGGGCTGGCGAAGTGTGGATGGGGACCGGGGGCTCCGGGTCCGGCGTAGGAGAACCGAGGCTCGTCTCCAGGACGCAAGGAGGGTCAACGACTGTCGAGGGGGTCCGCACCGGTGGGACGACCGGAGGAGGACGTGGCCTGATAACAGGTAAGCGTTGTGGGCGTTGTGGTAGCGGGACGCGGCTAGGTCGCGGTGGTTGAGGGGTAGATGCAGAGAAACGTCGGGTAGAGTTAGGGAATAGAGTTGGGAGGGTAAGCAGGGAAGGAATAGTTAATGGCCTAGAGGGTAGTATTAAAGTGTTTCGATGTTTAAAAGGTGCCATAGTGGACTGGGGTCGACTGGGAAGCGGGGGAAAGGCCCCAGGGTCCGAGAGGAGTAGCGGAGTGGCAGGTGGTAGTGGATCAGGGGCAGACAGCAGTAGCCGAAGTGCGGAGATGGAAGACGGAGTTAGGCGTCTGCCATAGCGCTGGTGGGCCCACCGGAGGGCTCTGTCCAGGGCCTCATTATTAAATGGCCCCAGGTGAGTACGGATCTTAGCTATTGTGTGTGTATAATGTTGTATTAGGGTTTTTAAATTTCTAATCATATACTGCAATGTGTTATCTTTGATCTGATTTAAGACCAGATCGTCAGGTGCCGCTGGTTTAATAAATGCTGAGAGTTGAGCCACTTTTCTAGCCATCCCTAATGGTGGGATTCCTGTTCTGATCGATTCTTCAAGAATTTCCGTATGATGGATAGATTGTAATATTTTGAAATACTGTTTGATCAATTTCGGGTCTAGGTCGGTTGAAGCGTTCGTGCCGACCGGGGTCAATTTAAAGAGTTTCTGTGGTTCTGAAAGGTGAGTGGGTCTACCCAACAGGCTAAACCTGTTTCTAAAATCATTAGCCATCCTATAGAAAACTAAAAGATGGAGATGAAAATAAAAAAGGTTCCGGCCTATTAAAAGAAAAAGGAGGTGGTTTGGGGATTAGAGTTTAAAAAGGAAAACATAGAGAATAAAAGGAGAGGATAAAAGAAAGATGTAAAATCAACAAAATAGACAAAATAGAAATAAGGTTAAAACCATGGTTTGCAAAAAAATGGAGATTAAAACAAGAGATGCAGTTAAAAACAAAAGAGTAAACAAAGAATTTATATCCGGTCAGCTGATCCAAGTCTTATAGCTAGGAGGCATGGTTAGCTTAGCAAAACTTGATTTGCCCAAATGGTTTCGTTGAGTAGGCTCTAGCTGGGAGGTGGGCCGTGCTTGTTAATCCGTCCGATGGGGTTTACAGAACATCCCAAAGATACAACTATAGTCCAAAGTCCAAAAAATCGGAAAAAAAGCTGAACACGTAGAAGTTCTATACTCACCAGCCAAAAAATGTGTTTGAAGGAGATTAAAAACCAAAAGGGAATAGGATAATTTCCACAGGTTGTTTTTGATAACGTTTAATTGCTCCAAAATACAGATTTGAACAGGTAAAAAGAGAAAGACTTTGTTTAAAAGAAAGTTAAAACAAATAAAATAAAAAGAATAAAAGTAAAGTGCATCCAAGTTAAAAACTCCAAAGTAGCTAAAAACAACAGTACCTCAGACTAACTGATTTTACATCCACAGGAAAAAGGAGAGAGCGTTCCTAACGTTTCACCAGATTAGGCTTCGTCAGAGGATAGGTGAAATGGCGACAGAACAACATTTTATAGAAGGTAAGAGGCACAAGTAAGTTGAAGGGTGTCAATCAATGGTTCTGTTCAGCCAATGGGTGTGTTTCGTGTCATCCATCAGGGCGGGGCTTGAAGGGTGTCAATCAGTTCTTTTGTTCAGCCAATAGGAGTGTTTCGTGTCATCCATCAGGGCGGGGCTTGAAGGGTGTCAATCAGTTCTTTTGTTCAGCCAATAGGAGTGCTTTGTGTCATCCACCAGGGCGGGATGAAGAGGAGATGTCGTTGACTGGAAGGTTGCCAGGAGTGGGTTGGACCTAACAGGTGACTAGGTAAGGAGGTAACAAATAATATACAATAATATGGAACAGTATAAAGTTAAAAACGTTTTAGCTAGGCTCTGGCAAGGTTAGGTTATGGGTTAGGGCGCTCCCTCATGTTACATGCAGTAGCACACGGGAATGACATGGAGTGTCCCATGTACTACTACCATGTAACATGAGGGAGGAGGGCACGGGCACAAGCAATTAAAATACGTTTATAAAACTTTTACCACCATAAAATCATAAAATCAATGAAATAAAAATACATAAAAGGAATAAAATAAATGAAAGGAATAAAATATAGGATGAGTGGTTAGGATTAGGAGAGGGGGAGGGGAGAGGTTATGTTAAGGAAATAAAACAGATGATGTTATAGGAAGGCTGGTGGGGAGATTAGGGTTAGGAGAGGGGGAGGGGAGAGGTTATGTTGAGGAAATAAAACAGATGATGTTATAGGAAGGCTGTTGGGGAGGTTAGGGTTAGGAGAGGGGGAGGGGAGAGGTTATGTTAAGGGAATAAAACAGATGATGTTATAGGAAGGCTGTTGGGGAGGTTATGGTGAGGACTCGGACGAACAGAGCGGCAAGATGGGTCCTCATTGAGGCCATGAGGGGCTGTGGTGGACAGCCTGTGGATCCACCTCCGCTCCGCAGCTCTCCTCTGGCCCAGTGACCAAGCGGCGTTGGTCTCGAGACCTGACAGTGAAAAGTTAGTGATGTGATGGGTGATAAAATGGCTATATAATCTTTTATTGTCTGTTCCTTTTTGAATATGGTAAATATGTTGATATAGTCTCTGTTTTATGGTTGCTCCTGTTAGGGTTAGGGTTAGGGTTAGGGTTAGGGTTAGGGTTAGGGTTAGGTTAAGAGCCATCTACCACTTTTGAAAAACGGTTTTTCTTGAGCTAGTTCGAGAAGTGAGCGGTGCATGGGAATTCGGCGACCACCCTCGGATAGGTCTAGGCCCAGCGGACTTGCTCAAAAAATGTGGCGCCCCTGGCGGTTTTTTTGGGTACTGCAATTTCGATTTTAAAAGTTCAAAGTGAAGCGGTTTTTTTTTTGAGCGGTGCATGGGAATTCGGAATAGTGTCAGTGGTAGCCCTTGGTCCCCTCTTCATCCCCTAGAAATTTGGAGCAATTTGGAGCCACAAGTTTTAACATTGGACGACTTTTAAAATCGACCTCACGGGAGAAGGGGGAGGTGCATGGGATCATGGTTGGGGTTGGTCGGTAGGATTTTATGAGCCCGACCTTTGTGCAAAATTTTGGCCACCTGGTCGCTTGTTTTGGTATAGAAAATCCCATTTTCATTTTTTTTTTTTTTTTTTTCCAAGTGTGGAGTCAACAAAATTTGTTAGTGAAAAAATAAGTTCCCACAGAAAGTGTCTAGGAGCACGTTTTAGGCCATTTCGAGTCTTTTTTTTTTTTTTTTTTTTTTTGATAAGAAATTTGAAATTTTCATTTTTTTTTTTTCTTTTTTTTCATACCTTCTTTTTTCTGGGCTCGGTCCGACCCTGAATCTGCAAGAATTATGTTTCTAGGCCCTTCCTAGGCCGAGAAAATAACTTAAAACCGATCCAAATTAATTGACGTATGTTTAGGTTATTAAAAATAGAAGGGAGACAGGTAGAGGCTTCGAAACATTTTTGGAGAGTGTTTTAGAGCCCCCTGAGTCAGTCTGCACTGAGTCCGACGTCATTTTGCCCAAAATAGATTTCCCCCATTGACAATGCATGGAGAGTCGGTTATTGCACTTACTTCGGTTATTGCACTTACTTGGTTTGGTGAAGTTGTCTGGTAGTCTATCGGGTAGTCTGTGTTGGCTCCAAGTTTTAACATGCATGCAAAAATAGATGAAAATTAGTGTTCAAAGTGTGCATGTTACAGTAAAAGACTGCTCTCTAAGCATTCACTGGGTCAAACTGTTTGGGTCAGGTTTTTATTTTATTTATTTTTTTATGTGTTTTTTTTTATGTTCTTCTTTGCTGGGCTCGGTCCGACCCTGAATCTGCAGGAATTATGTTTCTAGCCCCTTCCTAGGCCGAGAAAATCACTTAAAACCGATCCAAATTAATTGACGTATGTTTAGGTTATTAAAAATAGAAGGGAGACAGGTAGAGGCTTCAAAACATTTTTGGAGAGTGTTTTAGAGCCCCCTGAGTCAGTCTGCACTGAGTCCGACGTCATTTTGCCCAAAATAGATTTCCCCCATTGACAATGCATGGAGAGGCGGTTATTGCACTTAATTGGTTTGGTGAAGTTTTATTTTTGTTTTTTTTGCTGGGCTCGGTCCGACCCTGAATGTGCAGGAATTCTGTTTCTAGCCCCTTCCTAGGCCGAGAAAATAACTTAAAACCAATCCAAATAGAGATTTTTATTTTATTTTTTTTTGGTCTTAATTTGGTCTTAATTTGGTCACCGTTGGTAAGTGACCGTGGTATAAGCGGGAGTTAAGCGGGATAATGCCCTTTGAGGTGTCATTTAGCAGGAATTAATGGACGAAGTGGAGGCGTGAACCGTCCGAAGGACGGTTGCCTCCGCGAAGTCCATTAATTCCTGATAATCGACACCTCAAAGGGCATTATCCCGTTTATACCACGGTCACTGGGAACTTCACACTGGATTTCAAGCAACTCGGATTTAGCTTCCTCCAGACTTAATCAGCAATATTAAAACGACAAAAGGCTTGCAATATTTCAGTTGATGTGTAATGAATCCAGAATGTATGACATTTTCATGTTTTTAGTTGCATTACAGAAAATAAAGTCCTGTATCTATCGTGTTGGGAGTAACGCGTTACAAAAGTGGCTATCTATCCTATCTATTCTATCTATTCTGTCTATCTATCTATCTATCTACCTTACTTACCTGTGCTTACAGGACTGTCTCAGGAAATTAGAATATTGTGATAAAGTCCTTTATTTTCTGTAATGCAACTAAAAACATGAAATTGTCATACATTCTGGATTCATCAAAATCGGACTGACCGGGAGCTCTCCAGTGTGTGTGTGTGGCCTTTTCCTTTTTATTAACTTGGTCATTCATGACTAATTATACAAAACTTAACCACTATTTTTTTTTTAGATGGCCGAAACAAGTGGCTACACGACGGGGGGGATGTCGCAGGACTCCACCCTCATCCTGTCCAGAACTGTAAGTTACACCCTATTGCCACATTTTACGTTACAAGTCTCAATGTAAACTTAGTTCTAAACACATTATATACATATGTACACATACAATGTTTTTTTTTAAAGGAGGAGGCCCCCGCTCCCCAGCTGCGTCCCCAGCTGGCTCCGCAGCCCCCTCCTCAGCCTGCTCCCCCTCAACTACCCCCGGCTGAGGAGGGGGACGAGGAGGGATATTTGGGAGAAGATGAGGGGGATGATTGAATTATTTTTTTATGTTTGTTTTTGTATATAGTTGTGTGGTTTCGTTTAAATAATAATAGGGTTAGGGTTAGGGTTAGGGTTAGGGTTAGGGTTAGGGTTAGGGTTAGGGTTAGGGTTAGGGTTAGGGTTAGGGTTAGGGTTAGGTTAAGAGCCATCTACCACTTTTGAAAAACGGTTTTTTTTGAGCTAGTTCGAGAACTGAGCGGTGCATGGGAATTCGGCGACCACCCTCGGATAGGTCTAGGCCCAGCGGACTTGCTCAAAAAATGTGGCGCCCCTGGCGGTTTTTTTGGGTACTGCAATTTCGATTTTAAAAGTTTAAAGTGAAGCGTTTTTTTTTTTTGAGCGGTGCATGGGAATTCGGAATAGTCCCAGATGTTCCCCTTGGGCCCCTCTTCATCCCCTAGAAATTTGGCGCCCCTAGTGGCAACTTTTTTTAACATGGGAAAACAGCTTTAATCGACCTCACGGGAGCTGAGGGAGGGTCATGGGAACAAGGTTCCTATGGTTGGTAGGTATTTATGAGGCGGACCTTTGTGCAAAATTTTGGCCACCTGGTGGCTCGTTTTGGTGTAGAAAATCGCATTTGAAGTTTTTCACTAAACGCGGGAAAAAGGGGTGTTACCAATATTTAATTTTGACAAAAATTTGTGTGGAAGGGTTTGTAGGCTCCTTCGACATGTGTGCAAAGTTTTGGAGTTCTAGCTCACTTCCTTCACATAGCTACCGTTGACTCCAATGTAAAAATACTTGGAAAATTTTGTGAAAATGTTGTGAAAATTTGACAGAAAGTGTCTAGGAGCACGTTTTTGGCCATTTTGAGTCGTTTGGTGGTGGTCTGTGGTGCACTTTTTTGGTACATTCTAACCCTAACCCTTTTTAAAAAAAAATTTGATAATTTTATTTTTTTTTCATTTATTTTTTTTTATTTTATTATTATTATTTTTTTTATGTTTCTTTTTGCTGGGCTTGATCCGACCCTGAATCTGCAGAAATTATGTTTCTAGCCCCTTCCTAGGCCGAGAAAATAACTTAAAACCGATCCAAATTAATTGACGTATGTTTAGGTTATTAAAAATAGAAGGGAGACAGGTAGAGGCTTCAAAACATTTTTGGAGAGTGTTTTAGAGCCCCCTGAGTCAGTCTGCACTGAGTCCGACGTCATTTTGCCCAAAATAGATTTCCCCCATTGACAATGCATGGAGAGGCGGTTATTGCACTGAATTGGTTTGGTGAAGTTTTATTTTTATTTTTTTTGCTGGGCTCGGTCCGACCCTGAATCTGCAGGAATTCTGTTTCTAGCCCCTTCCTAGGCCGAGAAAATAACTTAAAACCAATCCAAATAGAGATTTTTAATTTGGTCTTAATTTGGTCACCGTTGGTAAGTGACCGTGGTATAAGCGGGAGTTAAGCGGGATAATGCCCTTTGAGGTGTCATTTAGCAGGAATTAATGGACGAAGTGGAGGCGTGAACCGTCCGAAGGACGGTTGCCTCCGCGAAGTCCATTAATTCCTGATAATCGACACCTCAAAGGGCATTACCCCGTTTATACCACGGTCACTGGGAACTTCACACTGGATTTCAAGCAACTCGGATTTAGCTTCCTCCAGACTTAATCAGCAATATTAAAACGACAAAAGGCTTGCAATATTTCAGTTGATGTGTAATGAATCCAGAATGTATGACATTTTCATGTTTTTAGTTGCATTAAAAATTGCATTGCGAAAATAAAGTCCTGTATCTATCGTGTTGGGAGTAACGCGTTACAAAAGTGTCTATCTATCCTATCTATTCTATCTATTCTGAAGTCTATCCAGTCTATCTATCTATCTATCTATCTACCTTACTTACCTTACTTACCTGTGCTTACAGGACTGTCTCAGGAAATTAGAATATTGTGATAAAGTCCTTTATTTTCTGTAATGCAACTAAAAACATGAAAATGTCATACATTCTGGATTCATCAAAATCGGACTGACCGGGAGCTCTCCAGTGTGTGTGTGTGTGTGTGTGTGGCCTTTTCCTTTTTATTAACTTGGTCATTCATGACTAATTATACAAAACTTAACCACTATTTTTTTTTCAGATGGCCGAAACAAGTGGCTACACGACGGGGGGGATGTCGCAGGACTCCACCCTCATCCTGTACAGAACTGTAAGTTACACCCTATTGCCACATTTTATGTTACAAGTCTCAATGTAAACTTAGTTCTAAATACATTATATACATATGTACACATAGAATGTTTTTTTTTAAAGGAGGAGGCCCCCGCTCTCCAGCTGCGTCCCCAGCTGGCTCCCCAGCTGGCTCCGCAGCCCCCTCCTCAGCCTGCTCCCCCTCAACTACCCCCGGCTGAGGAGGGGGACGAGGAGGGATATTTGGGAGATGATGAGGGGGATGATTGAATTATTTTTTTATGTTTGTTTTTGTATATAGTTGTGTGGTTTCGTTTAAATAATAATAAAATCGTTTTTATTATAAAATTGGTGTGGAAGGTTTTCTCTTAAATAAGGGTTAGTGTTAAGATGGGATAGCCACTCGGGTTAAGGTTAGGGAATAAGGCTAAAGGTTAAGGTAAGGATTTAGATAAGTGGTAGGGATAGCTACTCGGGTTAAGGTTAGGGAATAAGGCTAAAGGTTAAGGTTAGGATTTAGATCAGTGGTAGGGATAGCCACTCGGGTTAAGGTTAGGGAATAAGGCTAAAGGTTAAGGTTAGGATTAAGATTAGGTTAAGGGTTAGGATTAAGATTAAGATTAAGGGTAGGGTTAGGTTAAGAGCATTTTACCACTTTTGAAAAACGTTTTTTTTTAGCTTTTTTTTCATACCTTCTTTTTTCTGGGCTCGGTCCGACCCTGAATCTGCAAGAATTATGTTTCTAGCCCCTTCCTAGGCCGAGAAAATAACTTAAAACCGATCAAAATTTTTCTTTTTTTTTTTTCTTTTTTTTTTCATACCTTTTTTTTGCTGGGCTTGGTCCGACCCTGAATCTGCAAGAAATATGTTTCTAGCCCCTTCCTAGGCCGAGAAAATAGCTTAAAACCAATTAGGGCTAGGGTTAGGGTAGGTTAAGAGCCATCTACCACTTTTGAAAAACGGTTTTTTTGGGCTAGTTCGAGAACCGAGTGGATCATGGGAATTCTTTTACCACCCACGGATAGGTCTAGGCCCAGCGGACTTGCTCAAAAAATGTGGCGCCCCTGGTGTTTTTTTTGGGTACTGCAATTTCAATTTTTAAGTTTAAAAGTGAAGCGTTTTTTTTTTTTATTGGATCATGGGAATTCTGAATAGTGCCAGTTGTAGCCCTTGGTCCCCTCTACATCCCCTAGAAATTTGGTGCAATTTGGAGCCCCAAGTTTTAACATTGGACGACTTTTAAAATCGACCTCACGGGGGAAGGGGGTGGATCATGGGATCGTGGTTGGGGTTGGGTGGTAGGATTTTATGAGGCCGACCTTTGTGCAAAATTTTGGCCACCTGGTGGCTTGTTTTGGTATAGAAAATCCCATTTTCCTTTTTTTTTTTTTTTTTTCTAAGTGTGGAGTCAACAAAATTTGTTAGTGAAAAAATAAGTTCCCACAGAAAGTGTTTAGGAGCACGTTTTAGGCCATTTCGAGTCTTTTTTTTTTTTTTTTTTTTTTTGATAAGAAATTTGAAATTTTCATTTTTTTTTTTCTTTTTTTTCATACCTTCTTTTTTCTGGGCTCGGTCCGACCCTGAATCTGCAAGAATTATGTTTCTATCCCCTTCCTAGGCCGAGAAAATAACTTAAAACCGATCAAAATTTTTCTTTTTTTTTTTCTTTTTTTTCATTTTTTTTTCATACCTGTTTTTTGCTGGGCTTGGTCCGACCCTGAATCTGCAAGAATTATGTTTCTAGCCCCTTCCTAGGCCGAGAAAATAGCTTAAAACCAATTAGGGTTAGGGTCAGGGTTAGGGTAGGTTAAGAGCCATCTACCACTTTTGAAAAACGGTTTTTTTGAGCTAGTTCAGGCATACAGAGGGGCGTGGGAATTCGGCGACCCCCCTCGGATAGGTCTAGGCCCAGCGGACTTGCTCAAAAAATGTGGTGCCCCTGGTGGTTTTTTTGGGTACTGCAATTTCGATTTTAAAACTTAAAAGTGAAGCGTTTTTTTTTTACAGAGGGGCGTGGGAATTTGGGATAGTGCCAGTGGTAGCCCTTGGTCCCCTCTTCATCCCCTAGAAATTTGGAGCAATTTGGAGCCACAAGTTTTAACATTGGACGACTTTTAAAATCGACCTCACGGGGGCAGGGGGAGGGGCATGGGATCATGGTTGGGGTTGGGTGGTAGGATTTTATGAGGCCGACCTTTGTGCAGAATTTTGGCCACCTGGTGGCTTGTTTTGGTATAGAAATTCTCATTTTCTTTTTTTTTTTTTTTTTTTCTAAGTGTGGAGTCAAACAAAAATTGTTAGGAAAAAAATAAGTTCCCACAAAAAGTGTCTAGGAGCACGTTTTAGGCCATTTCGAGTCTTTTTTCTTTTTTGATAAGAAATTTGAAAATTTCAAATTTTTTGTGTTTTTTTTTCATAATTAGAAATTTTAAAATTCATTCAATTTTTTTTTTTTTTCAAGATGGCGCCACCCATGGCTGCTGTGAAAACGTCATTTTCCCCCAAATAGATTTCCCCCATTGACAATGCATGGAGAGGCGGTTATTGCACTTACTTGGTTTGCACTTACTTGGTTTGGTGAAGTTGTCTGGCAGTCGATCGGGGGGTAGTCTGTGTTGGCTCAAGTCATGTCATGACCCATTCACTGGGTCAAATTGTTTGGGTTAGGGTTTTTTTTTTTTTTTTTTCTTTTTTTTCATACCTTTTTTTTGCCGGGCTCGGTCCGACCCTGAATCTGCAAGAATTATGTTTCTAGCCCCTTCCTAGGCCGAGAAAATAACTTAAAACCGATCAAAATTGTTCTTTTTTTTTTTTCTTTTTTTTCTTTTTTTTTTCATACCTTTTTTTTGCTGGGCTTGGTCCGACCCTGAATCTGCAAGAATTATGTTTCTAGCCCCTTCCTAGGCCGAGAAAATAACTTAAAACCGATCAAAATTGTTCTTTTTTTTTTTTCTTTTTTTTCTTTTTTTTTTCATACCTTTTTTTTGCTGGGCTTGGTCCGACCCTGAATATGCAAGAATTATGTTTCTAGCCCCTTCCTAGGCCGAGAAAATAGCTTAAAACCAATTTGGGTTAGGGTTAGAGTAGGTTAAGAGCCATCTACCACTTTTGAAAAACGGTTTTTTTTGAGCTAGTTCGAGAACTGAGCGGTGCATGGGAATTCGGCGACCACCCTCGGATAGGTCTAGGCCCAGCGGACTTGCTCAAAAAATGTGGCGCCCCTGGCGGTTTTTTTGGGTACTGCAATTTCGATTTTAAAAGTTTAAAGTGAAGCGTTTTTTTTTTTGAGCGGTGCATGGGAATTCGGAATAGTCCCAGATGTTCCCCTTGGGCCCCTCTTCATCCCCTAGAAATTTGGCGCCCCTAGTGGCAACTTTTTTTAACATGGGAAAACAGCTTTAATCGACCTCACGGGAGCTGAGGGAGGGTCATGGGAACAAGGTTCCTATGGTTGGTAGGTATTTATGAGGCGGACCTTTGTGCAAAATTTTGGCCACCTGGTGGCTCGTTTTGGTGTAGAAAATCGCATTTGAAGTTTTTCACTAAACGCGGGAAAAAGGGGTGTTACCAATATTTAATTTTGACAAAAATTTGTGTGGAAGGGTTTGTAGGCTCCTTCGACATGTGTGCAAAGTTTTGGAGTTCTAGCTCACTTCCTTCACATAGCTACCGTTGACTCCAATGTAAAAATACTTGGAAAATTTTGTGAAAATGTTGTGAAAATTTGACAGAAAGTGTCTAGGAGCACGTTTTTGGCCATTTTGAGTCGTTTGGTGGTGGTCTGTGGTGCACTTTTTTGGTACATTCTAACCCTAACCCTTTTTAAAAAAAAAATTGATAATTTTATTTTTTTTTCATTTATTTTTTTTTATTTTATTATTATTATTTTTTTTATGTTTCTTTTTGCTGGGCTTGATCCGACCCTGAATCTGCAGAAATTATGTTTCTAGCCCCTTCCTAGGCCGAGAAAATAACTTAAAACCGATCCAAATTAATTGACGTATGTTTAGGTTATTAAAAATAGAAGGGAGACAGGTAGAGGCTTCAAAACATTTTTGGAGAGTGTTTTAGAGCCCCCTGAGTCAGTCTGCACTGAGTCCGACGTCATTTTGCCCAAAATAGATTTCCCCCATTGACAATGCATGGAGAGGCGGTTATTGCACTGAATTGGTTTGGTGAAGTTTTATTTTTATTTTTTTTGCTGGGCTCGGTCCGACCCTGAATCTGCAGGAATTCTGTTTCTAGCCCCTTCCTAGGCCGAGAAAATAACTTAAAACCAATCCAAATAGAGATTTTTAATTTGGTCTTAATTTGGTCACCGTTGGTAAGTGACCGTGGTATAAGCGGGAGTTAAGCGGGATAATGCCCTTTGAGGTGTCATTTAGCAGGAATTAATGGACGAAGTGGAGGCGTGAACCGTCCGAAGGACGGTTGCCTCCGCGAAGTCCATTAATTCCTGATAATCGACACCTCAAAGGGCATTACCCCGTTTATACCACGGTCACTGGGAACTTCACACTGGATTTCAAGCAACTCGGATTTAGCTTCCTCCAGACTTAATCAGCAATATTAAAACGACAAAAGGCTTGCAATATTTCAGTTGATGTGTAATGAATCCAGAATGTATGACATTTTCATGTTTTTAGTTGCATTAAAAATTGCATTGCGAAAATAAAGTCCTGTATCTATCGTGTTGGGAGTAACGCGTTACAAAAGTGTCTATCTATCCTATCTATTCTATCTATTCTGAAGTCTATCCAGTCTATCTATCTATCTATCTATCTACCTTACTTACCTTACTTACCTGTGCTTACAGGACTGTCTCAGGAAATTAGAATATTGTGATAAAGTCCTTTATTTTCTGTAATGCAACTAAAAACATGAAAATGTCATACATTCTGGATTCATCAAAATCGGACTGACCGGGAGCTCTCCAGTGTGTGTGTGTGTGTGTGTGTGGCCTTTTCCTTTTTATTAACTTGGTCATTCATGACTAATTATACAAAACTTAACCACTATTTTTTTTTCAGATGGCCGAAACAAGTGGCTACACGACGGGGGGGATGTCGCAGGACTCCACCCTCATCCTGTCCAGAACTGTAAGTTACACCCTATTGCCACATTTTATGTTACAAGTCTCAATGTAAACTTAGTTCTAAATACATTATATACATATGTACACATAGAATGTTTTTTTTTAAAGGAGGAGGCCCCCGCTCTCCAGCTGCGTCCCCAGCTGGCTCCCCAGCTGGCTCCGCAGCCCCCTCCTCAGCCTGCTCCCCCTCAACTACCCCCGGCTGAGGAGGGGGACGAGGAGGGATATTTGGGAGATGATGAGGGGGATGATTGAATTATTTTTTTATGTTTGTTTTTGTATATAGTTGTGTGGTTTCGTTTAAATAATAATAAAATCGTTTTTATTATAAAATTGGTGTGGAAGGTTTTCTCTTAAATAAGGGTTAGTGTTAAGATGGGATAGCCACTCGGGTTAAGGTTAGGGAATAAGGCTAAAGGTTAAGGTAAGGAGGGTTAGGGTTAGGGTTAGGGTTAGGGTTAGGGTTAGGGTTAGGGTTAGGGTTAGGGTTAGGGTTAGGGTTAGGGTTAGGGTTAGGGTTAGGGTTAGGGTTAGGGTTAGGGTTAGGGTTAGGGTTAGGGTTAGGGTTAGGGTTAGGGTTAGGGTTAGGGTTAGGGTTAGGGTTAGGGTTAGGTTAAGAGCCATCTACCACTTTTGAAAAACGGTTTTTTTGAGCTAGTTCAGGCATACAGAGGGGCGTGGGAATTCGGCGACCCCCCTCGGATAGGTCTAGGCCCAGCGGACTTGCTCAAAAAATGTGGTGCCCCTGGTGGTTTTTTTGGGTACTGCAATTTCGATTTTAAAACTTAAAAGTGAAGCGTTTTTTTTTTACAGAGGGGCGTGGGAATTTGGGATAGTGCCAGTGGTAGCCCTTGGTCCCCTCTTCATCCCCTAGAAATTTGGAGCAATTTGGAGCCACAAGTTTTAACATTGGACGACTTTTAAAATCGACCTCACGGGGGCAGGGGGAGGGGCATGGGATCATGGTTGGGGTTGGGTGGTAGGATTTTATGAGGCCGACCTTTGTGCAGAATTTTGGCCACCTGGTGGCTTGTTTTGGTATAGAAATTCTCATTTTCTTTTTTTTTTTTTTTTTTTCTAAGTGTGGAGTCAAACAAAAATTGTTAGGAAAAAAATAAGTTCCCACAAAAAGTGTCTAGGAGCACGTTTTAGGCCATTTCGAGTCTTTTTTCTTTTTTGATAAGAAATTTGAAAATTTCAAATTTTTTGTGTTTTTTTTTCATAATTAGAAATTTTAAAATTCATTCAATTTTTTTTTTTTTTCAAGATGGCGCCACCCATGGCTGCTGTGAAAACGTCATTTTCCCCCAAATAGATTTCCCCCATTGACAATGCATGGAGAGGCGGTTATTGCACTTACTTGGTTTGCACTTACTTGGTTTGGTGAAGTTGTCTGGCAGTCGATCGGGGGGTAGTCTGTGTTGGCTCAAGTCATGTCATGACCCATTCACTGGGTCAAATTGTTTGGGTTAGGGTTTTTTTTTTTTTTTTTTTTTTTTTTTCATACCTTTTTTTTGCCGGGCTCGGTCCGACCCTGAATCTGCAAGAATTATGTTTCTTGCCCCTTCCTAGGCCGAGAAAATTACTTAAAACCGATCAAAATTGTTCTTTTTTTTTTTTCTTTTTTTTCTTTTTTTTTTCATACCTTTTTTTTGCTGGGCTTGGTCCGACCCTGAATCTGCAAGAATTATGTTTCTAGCCCCTTCCTAGGCCGAGAAAATAACTTAAAACCGATCAAAATTGTTCTTTTTTTTTTTTCTTTTTTTTCTTTTTTTTTTCATACCTTTTTTTTGCTGGGCTTGGTCCGACCCTGAATATGCAAGAATTATGTTTCTAGCCCCTTCCTAGGCCGAGAAAATAGCTTAAAACCAATTTGGGTTAGGGTTAGAGTAGGTTAAGAGCCATCTACCACTTTTGAAAAACGGTTTTTTTGAGCTAGTTCGAGAACTGAGCGGTGCATGGGAATTCGGCGACCACCCTCGGATAGGTCTAGGCCCAGCGGACTTGCTCAAAAAATGTGGCGCCCCTGGCGGTTTTTTTGGGTACTGCAATTTCGATTTTAAAAGTTTAAAGTGAAGCGTTTTTTTTTTTTGAGCGGTGCATGGGAATTCGGAATAGTCCCAGATGTTCCCCTTGGGCCCCTCTTCATCCCCTAGAAATTTGGCGCCCCTAGTGGCAACTTTTTTTAACATGGGAAAACAGCTTTAATCGACCTCACGGGAGCTGAGGGAGGGTCATGGGAACAAGGTTCCTATGGTTGGTAGGTATTTATGAGGCGGACCTTTGTGCAAAATTTTGGCCACCTGGTGGCTCGTTTTGGTGTAGAAAATCGCATTTGAAGTTTTTCACTAAACGCGGGAAAAAGGGGTGTTACCAATATTTAATTTTGACAAAAATTTGTGTGGAAGGGTTTGTAGGCTCCTTCGACATGTGTGCAAAGTTTTGGAGTTCTAGCTCACTTCCTTCACATAGCTACCGTTGACTCCAATGTAAAAATACTTGGAAAATTTTGTGAAAATGTTGTGAAAATTTGACAGAAAGTGTCTAGGAGCACGTTTTTGGCCATTTTGAGTCGTTTGGTGGTGGTCTGTGGTGCACTTTTTTGGTACATTCTAACCCTAACCCTTTTTAAAAAAAAATTGATAATTTTATTTTTTTTTCATTTATTTTTTTTTATTTTATTATTATTATTTTTTTTATGTTTCTTTTTGCTGGGCTTGATCCGACCCTGAATCTGCAGAAATTATGTTTCTAGCCCCTTCCTAGGCCGAGAAAATAACTTAAAACCGATCCAAATTAATTGACGTATGTTTAGGTTATTAAAAATAGAAGGGAGACAGGTAGAGGCTTCAAAACATTTTTGGAGAGTGTTTTAGAGCCCCCTGAGTCAGTCTGCACTGAGTCCGACGTCATTTTGCCCAAAATAGATTTCCCCCATTGACAATGCATGGAGAGGCGGTTATTGCACTGAATTGGTTTGGTGAAGTTTTATTTTTATTTTTTTTGCTGGGCTCGGTCCGACCCTGAATCTGCAGGAATTCTGTTTCTAGCCCCTTCCTAGGCCGAGAAAATAACTTAAAACCAATCCAAATAGAGATTTTTAATTTGGTCTTAATTTGGTCACCGTTGGTAAGTGACCGTGGTATAAGCGGGAGTTAAGCGGGATAATGCCCTTTGAGGTGTCATTTAGCAGGAATTAATGGACGAAGTGGAGGCGTGAACCGTCCGAAGGACGGTTGCCTCCGCGAAGTCCATTAATTCCTGATAATCGACACCTCAAAGGGCATTACCCCGTTTATACCACGGTCACTGGGAACTTCACACTGGATTTCAAGCAACTCGGATTTAGCTTCCTCCAGACTTAATCAGCAATATTAAAACGACAAAAGGCTTGCAATATTTCAGTTGATGTGTAATGAATCCAGAATGTATGACATTTTCATGTTTTTAGTTGCATTAAAAATTGCATTGCGAAAATAAAGTCCTGTATCTATCGTGTTGGGAGTAACGCGTTACAAAAGTGTCTATCTATCCTATCTATTCTATCTATTCTGAAGTCTATCCAGTCTATCTATCTATCTATCTATCTACCTTACTTACCTTACTTACCTGTGCTTACAGGACTGTCTCAGGAAATTAGAATATTGTGATAAAGTCCTTTATTTTCTGTAATGCAACTAAAAACATGAAAATGTCATACATTCTGGATTCATCAAAATCGGACTGACCGGGAGCTCTCCAGTGTGTGTGTGTGTGTGTGTGTGGCCTTTTCCTTTTTATTAACTTGGTCATTCATGACTAATTATACAAAACTTAACCACTATTTTTTTTTCAGATGGCCGAAACAAGTGGCTACACGACGGGGGGGATGTCGCAGGACTCCACCCTCATCCTGTCCAGAACTGTAAGTTACACCCTATTGCCACATTTTATGTTACAAGTCTCAATGTAAACTTAGTTCTAAATACATTATATACATATGTACACATAGAATGTTTTTTTTTAAAGGAGGAGGCCCCCGCTCTCCAGCTGCGTCCCCAGCTGGCTCCCCAGCTGGCTCCGCAGCCCCCTCCTCAGCCTGCTCCCCCTCAACTACCCCCGGCTGAGGAGGGGGACGAGGAGGGATATTTGGGAGATGATGAGGGGGATGATTGAATTATTTTTTTATGTTTGTTTTTGTATATAGTTGTGTGGTTTCGTTTAAATAATAATAAAATCGTTTTTATTATAAAATTGGTGTGGAAGGTTTTCTCTTAAATAAGGGTTAGTGTTAAGATGGGATAGCCACTCGGGTTAAGGTTAGGGAATAAGGCTAAAGGTTAAGGTAAGGAGGGTTAGGGTTAGGGTTAGGGTTAGGGTTAGGGTTAGGGTTAGGGTTAGGGTTAGGGTTAGGGTTAGGGTTAGGGTTAGGGTTAGGGTTAGGGTTAGGGTTAGGGTTAGGGTTAGGGTTAGGGTTAGGGTTAGGGTTAGGGTTAGGGTTAGGGTTAGGGTTAGGGTTAGGGTTAGGGTTAGGGTTAGGGTTAGGGTTAGGGTTAGGGTTAGGGTTAGGGTTAGGGTTAGGGTTAGGGTTAGGTTAAGAGCCATCTACCACTTTTGAAAAACGGTTTTTTTTGAGCTAGTTCGAGAACTGAGCGGTGCATGGGAATTCGGCGACCACCCTCGGATAGGTCTAGGCCCAGCGGACTTGCTCAAAAAATGTGGCGCCCCTGGCGGTTTTTTTGGGTACTGCAATTTCGATTTTAAAAGTTCAAAGTGAAGCGTTTTTTTTTTTGAGCGGTGCATGGGAATTCGGAATAGTGTCAGTGGTAGCCCTTGGTCCCCTCTTCATCCCCTAGAAATTTGGAGCAATTTGGAGCCACAAGTTTTAACATTGGACGACTTTTAAAATCGACCTCACGGGAGAAGGGGGAGGTGCATGGGATCATGGTTGGGGTTGGTCGGTAGGATTTTATGAGCCCGACCTTTGTGCAAAATTTTGGCCACCTGGTCGCTTGTTTTGGTATAGAAAATCCCATTTTCATTTTTTTTTTTTTTTTTTCCAAGTGTGGAGTCAACAAAATTTGTTAGTGAAAAAATAAGTTCCCACAGAAAGTGTCTAGGAGCACGTTTTAGGCCATTTCGAGTCTTTTTTTTTTTTTTTTTTTTTGATAAGAAATTTGAAATTTTCATTTTTTTTTTTTCTTTTTTTTCATACCTTCTTTTTTCTGGGCTCGGTCCGACCCTGAATCTGCAAGAATTATGTTTCTAGGCCCTTCCTAGGCCGAGAAAATCACTTAAAACCGATCCAAATTAATTGACGTATGTTTAGGTTATTAAAAATAGAAGGGAGACAGGTAGAGGCTTCAAAACATTTTTGGAGAGTGTTTTAGAGCCCCCTGAGTCAGTCTGCACTGAGTCCGACGTCATTTTGCCCAAAATAGATTTCCCCCATTGACAATGCATGGAGAGTCGGTTATTGCACTTACTTCGGTTATTGCACTTACTTGGTTTGGTGAAGTTGTCTGGTAGTCTATCGGGTAGTCTGTGTTGGCTCCAAGTTTTAACATGCATGCAAAAATAGATGAAAATTAGTGTTCAAAGTGTGCATGTTATAGTAAAAGACTGCTCTCTAAGCATTCACTGGGTCAAACTGTTTGGGTCAGGTTTTTATTTATTTATTTTTTTTATGTGTTTTTTTTTATGTTCTTCTTTGCTGGGCTCGGTCCGACCCTGAATCTGCAGGAATTATGTTTCTAGCCCCTTCCTAGGCCGAGAAAATAACTTAAAACCAATCCAAATAGAGATTTTTATTTTATTTTTTTTTGGTCTTAATTTGGTCTTAATTTGGTCACCGTTGGTAAGTGACCGTGGTATAAGCGGGAGTTAAGCGGGATAATGCCCTTTGAGGTGTCATTTAGCAGGAATTAATGGACGAAGTGGAGGCGTGAACCGTCCGAAGGACGGTTGCCTCCGCGAAGTCCATTAATTCCTGATAGTCGACACCTCAAAGGGCATTATCCCGTTTATACCACGGTCACTGGGAACTTCACACTGGATTTCAAGCAACTCGGATTTAGCTTCCTCCAGACTTAATCAGCAATATTAAAACGACAAAAGGCTTGCAATATTTCAGTTGATGTGTAATGAATCCAGAATGTATGGCATTTTCATGTTTTTAGTTGCATTACAGAAAATAAAGTCCTGTATCTATCGTGTTGGGAGTAACGCGTTACAAAAGTGGCTATCTATCCTATCTATTCTATCTATTCTGTCTATCTATCTATCTATCTACCTTACTTACCTGTGCTTACAGGACTGTCTCAGGAAATTAGAATATTGTGATAAAGTCCTTTATTTTCTGTAATGCAACTAAAAACATGAAATTGTCATACATTCTGGATTCATCAAAATCGGACTGACCGGGAGCTCTCCAGTGTGTGTGTGTGGCCTTTTCCTTTTTATTAACTTGGTCATTCATGACTAATTGTACAAAACTTAACCACTATTTTTTTTTTAGATGGCCGAAACAAGTGGCTACACGACGGGGGGGATGTCGCAGGACTCCACCCTCATCCTGTCCAGAACTGTAAGTTACACCCTATTGCCACATTTTATGTTACAAGTCTCAATGTAAACTTAGTTCTAAACACATTATATACATATGTACACATACAATGTTTTTTTTTAAAGGAGGAGGCCCCCGCTCCCCAGCTGCGTCCCCAGCTGGCTCCGCAGCCCCCTCCTCAGCCTGCTCCCCCTCAACTACCCCCGGCTGAGGAGGGGGACGAGGAGGGATATTTGGGAGATGATGAGGGGGATGATTGAATTATTTTTTTATGTTTGTTTTTGTATATAGTTGTGTGGTTTCGTTTAAATAATAATAAAATCGTTTTTATTATAAAATTGGTGTGGAAGGTTTTCTCTTAAATAAGGGTTAGTGTTAAGATGGGATAGCCACTCGGGTTAAGGTTAGGGAATAAGGCTAAAGGTTAAGGTAAGGATTTAGATAAGTGGTAGGGATAGCTACTCGGGTTAAGGTTAGGGAATAAGGCTAAAGGTTAAGGTTAGGATTAAGATTAGGTTAAGGGTTAGGATTAAGATTAAGATTAAGGGTAGGGTTAGGTTAAGAGCATTTTACCACTTTTGAAAAACGTTTTTTTTTAGCTTTTTTTTCATACCTTCTTTTTTCTGGGCTCGGTCCGACCCTGAATCTGCAAGAATTATGTTTCTAGCCCCTTCCTAGGCCGAGAAAATAGGGTTAGGGTTAGGGTTAGGGTTAGGGTTAGGGTTAGGGTTAGGGTTAGGGTTAGGGTTAGGGTTAGGGTTAGGGTTAGGGTTAGGTTAGGGTTAGGGTTAGGGTTAGGGTTAGGGTTAGGGTTAGGGTTAGGGTTAGGGTTAGGGTAGGGGGTTTTAACCGAAGTGCACCGGGGTGCAGACCGTTTTCGGTGGATATCTTTTGACAGCAAGGTGCTAGAGAAACGGGAGGCAGACGCACCCCCCCCAAAGGGGGGAGCAGCTTTCCAACGGTGCCAAGCCCGAGTCCGTGCGACCTTCACCCGCCGAGATATCCAGTCGGGCATCACATATGCTGCTGTCTGTAGCATCTTTGCACAGCCAAAACCTAAGTGTCGTCCGTTGAGGTCCCCTCAGCAGCCACCAGATGGCAGAAGCGGCCCCTAACCGTCATCCGTTTATTATTATTTCGTTTATTATTATATTATTTATTTATGCAAGTCAGGATGTAGTCTATGAATGTGAAAGAAAAGTAGGTAAAATGCATCTCAATACAACATATCAAATCTATTATATTCACACACAATAATGATTCCTGTTCCTTCACTTTGTTTTTCCAGTTGGACACACACACACACACACACGCGCGCGCGCGCGCCGTTTGTTTTTTATTCCGTAGGCATGTCCAAACTATTCCACAAAAGGGCAGAGTGGCCCCCTTTTGTCTCCATCTTAAACATTTACTTGTTTATTCACTCACTCCTTCATTTATTAATTTGTTTGTTTGTTTTTTCTTGTAGCTGCTTATGTGGCTATACATTTGTTCATCCTCATGTCTGGTGATTGCAATCGTCCCATATATCATTACGGAATGTTTGACATGCAGTGCACGTTTTATGCACCACCTTTTCCTGCAGTAGCTCAACGTCATGCGTCATAATATATTAATTTACTGATGATTGGTCTACATAATAACAGATTTGAGGGAAAATTAAGCATTTTCAGATAATGTAGGAAATGACATCACAATAAGCAAATATACCAATATATTGGTATATTTGCAGGCACTGGCGAAACCGTTTCTATCGCAGAGGCGTCTGTTTTCCTTAAATCAATTGTTAATAGTCATTTGACCGACACATTCAAACAATCTTTACCGCCCCAAGCCAGCATTTCCTAATAGAGAAACAACAGGGGTGGGGAGGGGCACGGTCAGGGGGGGGACCGTAAAAGTCAGGATCTGTCAGTTATTACTGAGACTGGGTGGAAAGACGACATACTCTGTAGAGATTAAATGACTCAATTTAAATGAGAAAAATGGTGAATATAAATAGAAAAATAAACAAACAGAATCACGTTCTTAGTATTACCAATGTCTTATTTTAGAGAAAACAGCAGAGGTGGGGTAACGGCAGATTCACGGTGGGGACTGTAAGAGTCAGGATATGTGTAACGTCAGTTGAGACCCCGTTTGTGACCGAGACCCCGTTTGTCCCCGATACACTTTTGTTTTTCCGGGGGTGGTCACGGTAGTTACGAGAGAAGACAAAAAGTTCAGAGAGAAATACACATTAACTGTTTGTTATCTCATAAGCGGCGTGGTGCCGGCTCCTTTTGACCTTTTGACCCCAGACTTCTAGAACGTATGAAAATATCTTGGCGGTGGCGAAACGGTGCAAACGAGGTGTCCTTTGACATCTACGTTTCGAGGCGATTGCAACAGTGCCACACATGATCATATTTGAATATGTTTCGGGGTAGTAATTAGCTGTCGATTTTGGAGGCCTTTATCAATAATGACCAGCTATAGATTTGCTTCCTGATGGAGATTTTTGACAAATTACATGTTATTTAGCATCTACACGTTGAGCTGACTCCAATGAGATCAAGCTAGCCCTCTTGCCACACCGAGATCATGTCGTAGACCATAGGTGTACCATGTCAAATACATGTTACAATTTGCTAGAGTGTCACGCTTGGTGTCATTGGACTCGGCTCAACGTGTAGATAATAAAATAACATGTCATTTGTCAGGAAATTACATCACGGTAAGCAAATATACCAATATATTGGTATATTTGCAGGCACTGGCGAAACCGTTTCTATCGCAGAGGCGTCTGCTTTGCTTGAATCCATTGTTTGTCTTTGTTTATCCGACATTTTTCTGATCACCAGCCACCACTGTTATCCATATTCATATATTGACATTACCGCGGCACCACACATGCTGCTGGCTGTAGCAGCGAAATACAAAGTGGGGTCCGTCGAGGTCCCCTCAGCAGCCACCAGATGGCAGAAACGGCCCTTAACCGTCATCACGTGTTTGTTTATTATTATTTATTTGATATCATTCAACTGTATATGTGTAGTTACAGGCGGTTAGGGTGTGTAGGTCTGTAGATATGCAGTGTAAGTTTGGGGTTAGGGTCAGGGTTATGGTTAGGGAGGGTTAGGGTTATGGTTATGGTTAGGGTCAGGGTTATGGTTATGGTTAGGCCGTTTTTGGTGGATATCTTTTGACAGCAAGGTGCTAGAGAAACGGGAGGCAGACGCACCCCCCCCAAAGGGAGGAACAGCTTTCCAACGGTGCCGAGCCCGAGTCCGTGCGACCTTCACCCGCCGAGATATCCAGTCGGGCATCACATATGCTGCTGGCTGTAGCCAAGCTGCCTAGGATAGGGGGTTTTAACCGAAGTGCACCGGGGTGCAGACCGTTTTCGGTGGATATCTTTTGACAGCAAGGTGCTAGAGAAACGGGAGGCAGACGCACCCCCCCCAAAGGGGGGAGCAGCTTTCCAACGGTGCCAAGCCCGAGTCCGTGCGACCTTCACCCGCCGAGATATCCAGTCGGGCATCACATATGCTGCTGTCTGTAGCATCTTTGCACAGCCAAAACCTAAGTGTCGTCCGTTGAGGTCCCCTCAGCAGCCACCAGATGGCAGAAGCGGCCCCTAACCGTCATCCGTTTATTATTATTTCGTTTATTATTATATTATTTATTTATGCAAGTCAGGATGTAGTCTATGAATGTGAAAGAAAAGTAGGTAAAATGCATCTCAATACAACATATCAAATCTATTATATTCACACACAATAATGATTCCTGTTCCTTCACTTTGTTTTTCCAGTTGGACACACACACACACACACACGCGCGCGCGCGCGCCGTTTGTTTTTTATTCCGTAGGCATGTCCAAACTATTCCACAAAAGGGCAGAGTGGCCCCCTTTTGTCTCCATCTTAAACATTTACTTGTTTATTCATTCACTCCTTCATTTATTAATTTGTTTGTTTGTTTTTTCTTGTAGCTGCTTATGTGGCTATACATTTGTTCATCCTCATGTCTGGTGATTGCAATCGTCCCATATATCATTACGGAATGTTTGACATGCAGTGCACGTTTTATGCACCACCTTTTCCTGCAGTAGCTCAACGTCATGCGTCATAATATATTAATTTACTGATGATTGGTCTACATAATAACAGATTTGAGGGAAAATTAAGCATTTTCAGATAATGTAGGAAATGACATCACAATAAGCAAATATACCAATATATTGGTATATTTGCAGGCACTGGCGAAACCGTTTCTATCGCAGAGGCGTCTGTTTTCCTTAAATCAATTGTTAATAGTCATTTGACCGACACATTCAAACAATCTTTACCGCCCCAAGCCAGCATTTCCTAATAGAGAAACAACAGGGGTGGGGAGGGGCACGGTCAGGGGGGGGACCGTAAAAGTCAGGATCTGTCAGTTATTACTGAGACTGGGTGGAAAGACGACATACTCTGTAGAGATTAAATGACTCAATTTAAATGAGAAAAATGGTGAATATAAATAGAAAAATAAACAAACAGAATCACGTTCTTAGTATTACCAATGTCTTATTTTAGAGAAAACAGCAGAGGTGGGGTAACGGCAGATTCACGGTGGGGACTGTAAGAGTCAGGATATGTGTAACGTCAGTTGAGACCCCGTTTGTGACCGAGACCCCGTTTGTCCCCGATACACTTTTGTTTTTCCGGGGGTGGTCACGGTAGTTACGAGAGAAGACAAAAAGTTCAGAGAGAAATACACATTAACTGTTTGTTATCTCATAAGCGGCGTGGTGCCGGCTCCTTTTGACCTTTTGACCCCAGACTTCTAGAACGTATGAAAATATCTTGGCGGTGGCGAAACGGTGCAAACGAGGTGTCCTTTGACATCTACGTTTCGAGGCGATTGCAACAGTGCCACACATGATCATATTTGAATATGTTTCGGGGTAGTAATTAGCTGTCGATTTTGGAGGCCTTTATCAATAATGACCAGCTATAGATTTGCTTCCTGATGGAGATTTTTGACAAATTACATGTTATTTAGCATCTACACGTTGAGCTGACTCCAATGAGATCAAGCTAGCCCTCTTGCCACACCGAGATCATGTCGTAGACCATAGGTGTACCATGTCAAATACATGTTACAATTTGCTAGAGTGTCACGCTTGGTGTCATTGGACTCGGCTCAACGTGTAGATAATAAAATAACATGTCATTTGTCAGGAAATTACATCACGGTAAGCAAATATACCAATATATTGGTATATTTGCAGGCACTGGCGAAACCGTTTCTATCGCAGAGGCGTCTGCTTTGCTTGAATCCATTGTTTGTCTTTGTTTATCCGACATTTTTCTGATCACCAGCCACCACTGTTATCCATATTCATATATTGACATTACCGCGGCACCACACATGCTGCTGGCTGTAGCAGCGAAATACAAAGTGGGGTCCGTCGAGGTCCCCTCAGCAGCCACCAGATGGCAGAAACGGCCCTTAACCGTCATCACGTGTTTGTTTATTATTATTTATTTGATATCATTCAACTGTATATGTGTAGTTACAGGCGGTTAGGGTGTGTAGGTCTGTAGATATGCAGTGTAAGTTTGGGGTTAGGGTCAGGGTTATGGTTAGGGAGGGTTAGGGTTATGGTTATGGTTAGGGTCAGGGTTATGGTTATGGTTAGGCCGTTTTTGGTGGATATCTTTTGACAGCAAGGTGCTAGAGAAACGGGAGGCAGACGCACCCCCCCCAAAGGGAGGAACAGCTTTCCAACGGTGCCGAGCCCGAGTCCGTGCGACCTTCACCCGCCGAGATATCCAGTCGGGCATCACATATGCTGCTGGCTGTAGCCAAGCTGCCTAGGATAGGGGGTTTTAACCGAAGTGCACCGGGGTGCAGACCGTTTTCGGTGGATATCTTTTGACAGCAAGGTGCTAGAGAAACGGGAGGCAGACGCACCCCCCCCAAAGGGGGGAGCAGGGTTAGGGTTAGGGTTAGGGTTAGGGTTAGGGTTAGGGTTAGGGTTAGGGTTAGGGTTAGGGTTAGGGTTAGGGTTAGGGTTAGGGTTAGGGTTAGGGTTAGGGTTAGGGTTAGGGTTAGGGTTAGGGTTAGGGTTAGGGTTAGGGTTAGGGTTAGGGTTAGGGTTAGGGTTAGGGTTAGGGTTAGGGTTAGGGTTAGGGTTAGGGTTAGGGTTAGGGTTAGGGTTAGGGTTAGGGTTAGGGTTAGGGTTAGGGTTAGGGTTAGGGTTAGGGTTAGGGTTAGGGTTAGGGTTAGGGTTAGGGTTAGGGTTAGGGTTAGGGTTAGGGTTAGGGTTAGGGTTAGGGTTAGGGTTAGGGTTAGGGTTAGGGTTAGGGTTAAGGTTTGAGGCCAATTTAACATGGAGTTTAATACCCGATTTGGAAAGTCAAGATTCAGCTCGACTGACCCCCCTCCAATTTGGACTTTTTGACAGAGTGTCACCATTGAAGTAGTTTAAAGTCGGACCTTCGAAGTCTGAAGTTGGACCCTGGATTTGGATGTTGAAGTTGGATGCTCGAATTTGGATGCTGAATTTGGATGTTGGAAATTTGTACTCCCGTACTAAAGGGCGGCAGCACTGAGTCCAAAAAATGTACGTCTGGATTTGGAAGTGTAATTCGAAAAACCTCTAGGGGCAGTAGTGCTCCATGGTAAAACTAAACATCAGTAATTTGGAAGTTGAAAATGTATTCAAACACTAAGTCCACCGACAGCAATCGGTTCATGTCTACGATTTGGAAGTTGGAAGTAGGTACATTTCCTGAAGTTGGAAGTTGGAAGTAGGTTAAAAATCAATGTATAATCTAAGTCCACCAACAGCAATTGGCTGATGTCTACAATTTGGAAGTTGGAAGTAGGTAAATGTCCTGAAGTTGGAAGTTGGTTAAAAATCAATGTATAGTCTAAGTTTTGTCAGAATTTTTGTCAGAGTGTCACTATTGAATATATGTCAATTTGGAAGCTGGAAGTAGGTAAATGTCCTGAAGTTGGAAGTTTTGTCAGAATTTTTGTCAGAGTGTCACCATTGAACATATGTAGATTTGGAAGCTGGAAGTAGGTAAATGTCCTGAAGTTGGAAGTTGGAAGTAGGTTAAAAATCAATGTATAATCTAAGTCCACCAACAGCAATTGGCTGATGTCTACAATTTGGAAGTTGGAAGTAGGTAAATGTCCTGAAGTTGGAAGTTGGTTAAAAATCAATGTATAGTCTAAGTTTTGTCTGAATTTTTGTCAGAGTGTCACCATTGAATATATGTCAATTTGGAAGCTGGAAGTAGGTAAATGTCCTGAAGTTGCAAGTTTTGTCAGAATTTTTGTCAGAGTGTCACCATTGAACATATGTAGATTTGGAAGTTGGAAGTTGGAATTTGTCAGTGTCACCATTGAACATGTGTAGATTTGGAAGTTGGAATTTGGAAGTGTGACCATTGAACATGTGTGGATTTGGAAGTTGGAAGTTGGAATTTGTCAGTGTCACCTTTGAACATATGTAGATTTGGAAGTTGGAATTTGGAAGTGTGACCATTGAACAAGTGTGGATTTGGAAGTTGGAATTTGTCATGTCACCATTGAACATGTGTAGATTTGGAATCTTCCCCATTGACAATAAATGTAGAGGCGGTTGTTGCACTTACTTTGTTTGGTGAAGTTGTCTGTTAGTCTATCGGGTAGTCTGTGTTGGCTCCAAGCTCTAACATGAATGAAAAAATAGATGAATAGCTTTGTTATTACAGTATACATTCCCACTATGTACTTTTCTGTTCTAATTCACTATTCTGTCTGTTCCAGCGTGTTGCGGGGGTGCTGGACTGGATGCCTGGACTCTCCTCATGGATATCCGGCCAGATCCCATTCACAGTTTTATTATAATGTGCAGCTATTTACCTGTGTGTCAATTGTGGCACCCATTGCACTCCTGACCATCCCTGGTAGTATTGACCCATCTTAATTATTATTATTATTTATAGTGCATTGGTCTTTTCTATTTTCTTTCTGTACACAGTATTTGTGTATCCGTTTTATATTTGTCTAAATTAGTCATGCATGTTCGTGTTTTTGTTATTTGTTCCTTTTATTCCTGGTGGGGCCTCTTGGACCAGATCAATATTGTAAATAAGAAACTGTTCTTAATGTTTATTAAGGTTAAATAAATAAAAAGTAAAAGACTGCTCTCTCAGCATTCACTGGGTCAAATTGTTTGTTTGCACACCTGCATACAATTACTGACTGATTATAAGGCTTTTCATCACTACCACATTTCAAGACGATTCCTCATGCATTTAATACACCTGACGTAAAATAAGTCAATCTTCGGTTGTCCCGGTGGTGCACTGGATAGAGCGTATCACTGAAGGCCAGGCCTCACCATAGCAACAGGGGTTCGAATCCTGACTGTGTCACATAAATATATTTATACATTTTCTTCTCCATTGCTCACAATATAGGTTTAGGCTACGTAGCATTGATTGATCCAATTTCAGAACAATGCTTTCAGTAACTCATTTAAACATATATGCACTGGGAGGAAATGCCCAAAACAGAATAAAGCCCATTGAACATATGTAGCTTAGGAAGATGGATTTCCACATTGACAATAAATGTAGAGGCGGTTATTGCACTTACTTGGTTTGGTGAAGTTGTCTGATAGTCCATCGGGTAGTCTGTGTTGGCTCCAAGCTCTAACATCCATGCAAAAATAGATGAAAATTGATAGAAATGTCAAAAATAAGAATTCAATGCTCAAGAGTATCAAAGTGTGTATTGAGCAGTAAAAAACTCTGCTCTCTCAGCATTCACTGGGTCAAAATGTTTGTTTGCACACCTGCATACAATCACTACTCACTACCACATTTCAAGACGATTCCTCATGCATTTTAAATTAAGTAAAACAAGTGATACTCCGTTGTCCCGGTGGTACACTGGGTAGAGTGTGTACCAATAAAGCCTAGGCCTCACCACAGCGACCAGGGTTCGAATCCAGGCTGCGTCCTTTGAATCTTTAAAAAAAGAAAAGATTATTAATGAAGTAAAATTGCTCAAACATGTTGTGTCAAGCAGGTTAGCCCCGGTGGTTCACCGGGTAGAGCGAATACCATGAAGGTCTTGTCCTTGATGCAGCTACCAAGGTTTGAAAAATGCTTGGGGAAAATAACATGTGGGTTACATTAGTTCCAATAGAAAAGTGACATTAACAAGGATTTTTTTTTCTGTTGGGCCAAACAGGCAGACTCTCAGATATGTTGTTCATGTGAACAATGGGGACGCGTGAATGCGTTTTGAAACCATCCGCTATCTCGAAAGGTCACAGAATTAGTAGGTTAGTGTTTTCCCCATTCACTTATATTGCCTTATGGAAGCACCTTTCACCCTCTGTAAAAAGCCAAGGAAAAGGTTTTTCGGTCCGAGTTCGAGATATGTTGTAGCACCAACAACCTTCTCTTTGGGCTATAAGTTTGGAGCTTCAGCCTCTTAAGATGGCAGAGCGACACCGTTGAACGCTTCCCAAAGGTCAATAGGTCAAGGAAGGCCTTCCAAAACGAGACCAGTACCCAATCTGGAAGTCAAACCAAACAGTCTGCTTTTGGAAGCACCTTTCAGCCTCTCTAAAAGACTAACGAAAAGCCGTTTCTTTCTGTGCTTGAGATATGGTGTTGCAACAACAGCCATCTATTTTGGGTATAGGTTTGGTGCTTCAGTCTATTAAGATGGCCGCGTGGCAAAGCTTAAGGCTTCCAAAAGGCCTATGGGCTTCCAAAAAGGGACCAGTACCCAATCTGGAAGTCAAACCAAACAGTCTGCTTTTGGAAGCACCTTTCAGCCTCTCTAAAAGACCAACGAAAAGCTGTTTCTTTCTGAGCTTGAGATATGGTGTTGCATCAACAGCCATCTATTTTGGGTATAGGTTTGGTGCTTCAGTCTATTAAGATGGCCGCGTGGCAAAGCTTAAGGCTTCCAAAAGGCCTATGGGCTTCCAAAAAGAGACCAGTACCCAATCTGGAAGTGACTACCATTCCACAATTAAATGACAGAAATGCCCCAAAATAAGACACTGGGCTATTTAAGGGATGGCGAACAGGCCTCAATTGTCAAATTTAACATTTCGTTTCGTAAAGTGTTCCAAATTTGATTTCTATATCAAGAAATAGTGCTTTCTATTAATGAAGACATGTGCTGGAAAGAGCTCATTCAGACCTTTCCAAAACACTTGGCCTCATTCCTGTAGGCCTTTATTTCACAAAGTTATAAGGGTTCAAAGTTGACCTTTCGGGGGAGGGGTTAGGGTGACCATTGGCGACCCCGAGGTCCTAGAGGGCTGAGATTTGGAGTGGAGGTCCCAGTCAGACCCTGTGAATAGCCCGTCGAGTCTCGGGGCGGTGACACCTTCCTGTCTCATATTTGTTTTTTCGCCCAATGCTGATTGAGAAGCCCTTGGGGGTTACACTTCTGAGGAGATCTGAGTCGAAAAAGAGATCATAGCAAGGAATTTTTTTTCTGTTGTGTCAAATGGGCCGTCTGTCGGATATGTCGTTCATGGGAACAATGGGGACGCGTGAATGCGTTTTGAAACCATCCGCTATCTCGAAAGGTCACAAACTTTGTAGGTTAGGGTTTCCCCAACCTCCCCAACCACTTATATTGCCTTATGGAAGCACCTTTCACCCTCTGTAAAAAGCCAAGGAAAAGGTTTTTCGGTCCGAGTTCGAGATATGTTGTAGCACCAACAACCTTCTCTTTGGGCTATAAGTTTGGAGCTTCAGCCTCTTAAGATGGCAGAGCGACACCGTTGAACGCTTCCCAAAGGTCAATAGGTCAAGGAAGGCCTTCCAAAACGAGACCAGTACCCAATCTGGAAGTCAAACCAAACAGTCTGCTTTTGGAAGCACCTTTCAGCCTCTCTAAAAGACCAACGAAAAGCTGTTTCTTTCTGAGCTTGATATATGTTGTTGCATCAACAGCCATCTATTTTGGGTATAGGTTTGGTGCTTCAGTCTATTAAGATGGCCGCGTGGCAAAGCTTAAGGCTTCCAAAAGGCCTATGGGCTTCCAAAAAGAGACCAGTACCCAATCTGGAAGTCAAACCAAACAGTCTGCTTTTGGAAGCACCTTTCAGCCTCTCTAAAAGACCAACGAAAAGCTGTTTCTTTCTGAGCTTGATATATGTTGTTGCATCAACAGCCATCTATTTTGGGTATAGGTTTGGTGCTTCAGTCTATTAAGATGGCTGCGTGGCAAAGCTTAAGGCTTCCAAAAGGCCTATGGGCTTCCAAAAAGAGACCAGTACCCAATCTGGAAGTGAATACCATTCCACAATGAAACGACAGAAATGCCCCAAAATAAGACACTGGGCTATTTAAGGGATGGCGAACAGGCCTCAATTGTCAAATTTAACATTTCGTTTCGTAAAGTGTTCCAAATTTGATTTCTATATCAAGAAATAGTGCTTTCTATTAATGAAGACATGTGCTGGAAAGAGCTCATTAAGACCTTTCCAAAACACTTGGCCTCATTCCTGTAGGCCTTTATTTCACAAAGTTATAAGGGTTCAAAGTTGACCTTTCGGGGGAGGGGTTAGGGTGACCTTTGGCGACCCCGAGGTCCTAGAGGGCTGAGATTCGGAGTGGAGGTCCCAGTCAGACCCTGTGAATAGCCCGTCGAGTCTCGGGGCGGTGACACCTTCCTGTCTCATATTTGTTTTTTTCGCCCAATGCTGATTGAGAAGCCCTTGGGGGTTACACTTCTGAGTAGATCTGAGTCGAAAAAGAGACCTTAGCAAGGAATTTTTTTTCTGTTGTGTCAAATGGGCCGTCTGTCGGATATGTCGTTCATGGGAACAATGGGGACGCGTGAATGCGTTTTGAAACCATCCGCTATCTCGAAAGGTCACAAACTTTGTAGGTTAGGGTTTCCCCAACCTCCCCCATTCACTTATATTGCCTTATGGAAGCACCTTTCACCCTCTGTAAAAAGCCAAGGAAAAGGTTTTTCTGCCCGAGCTTGAGGTATGTTGTAGCACCAACAAGCTTCTCTTTGGGCTATAAGTTTGGAGCTTCAGCCTCTTAAGATGGCAGAGCGGCTCCATTGAACGCTTCGCAAAGAGGTTAGGGTTTTCCCCAACCACTTATATTGCCTTATGGAAGCACCTTTCACCCTCTGTAAAAAGCCAAGGAAAAGGTTTTTCGGTCCGAGCTTGAGGTATGTTGTAGCACCAACGACCTTCTCTTTGGGCTATACGTTTGGAGCTTCAGCCTCTTAAGATGGCAGAGCGACACCGTTGAACGCTTCCCAAAGGTCAATAGGTCAAGGAAGGCCTTCCAAAACGAGATCAGTACCCAATCTGGAAGTCAAACCAAACAGTCTGCTTTTGGAAGCACCTTTCAGCCTCTCTAAAAGACCAACGAAAAGCTGTTTCTTTCTGAGCTTGATATATGTTGTTGCATCAACAGCCATCTAATTTGGGTATAGGTTTGGTGCTTCAGTCTATTAAGATGGCCGCGTGGCAAAGCTTAAGGCTTCCAAAAGGCCTATGGGCATCCAAAAAGAGACCAGTACCCAATCTGGAAGTCAAACCAAACAGTCTGCTTTTGGAAGCACCTTTCAGCCTCTCTAAAAAACCAACGAAAAGCTGTTTCTTTCTGAGCTTGATATATGTTGTTGCATCAACAGCCATCTATTTTGGGTATAGGTTTGGTGCTTCAGTCTATTAAGATGGCCGCGTGGCAAAGCTTAAGGCTTCCAAAAGGCCTATGGGCTTCCAAAAAGAGACCAATACCCAATCTGGAAGTCAAACCAAACAGTCTGCTTTTGGAAGCACCTTTCAGCCTCTCTAAAAGACCAACGAAAAGCTGTTTCTTTCTGAGCTTGATATATGTTGTTGCATCAACAGCCATCTACTTTGGGTATAGGTTTGGTGCTTCAGTCTATTAAGATGGCCGCGTGGCAAAGCTTAAGGCTTCCAAAAGGCCTATGGGCTTCCAAAAAGAGACCAGTACCCAATCTGGAAGTGACTACCATTACACAATGAAACGACAAAAATGCCCCAAAATAAGACACTGGGCTATTTAAGGGATGGCGAACAGGCCTCAATTGTCAAATTTAACTTTTCGTTTCATAAAGTGTTCCAAATTTGATTTCTATATCAAGAAATAGTGCTTTCTATTAATGAAGACATGTGCTGGAAAGAGCTCATTAAGACCTTTCCAAAACACTTGGCCTCATTCCTGTAGGCCTTTATTTCACAAAGTTATAAGGGTTCAAAGTTGACCTTTCGGGGGAGGGGTTAGGGTGACCATTGGCGACCCCGAGGTCCTAGAGGGCTGAGATTCGGAGTGGAGGTCCCAGTCAGACCCTGTGAATAGCCCGTCGAGTCTCGGGGCGGTGACACCTTCCTGTCTTATATTTGTTTTTTCGCCCAACGCTGATTGAGAAGCACTTGGGGGTTACACTTCTGAGTAGATCTGAGTCGAAAAAGTGACCTTAGCAAGGAATTTTTTTTCTGTTGTGTCAAATGGGCCGTCTGTCGGATATGTCGTTCATGGGAACAATGGGGACGCGTGAATGCGTTTTGAAACCATCCGCTATCTCGAAAGGTCACAAACTTTGTAGGTTAGGGTTTCCCCAACCTCCCCCATTCACTTATATTGCCTTATGGAAGCACCTTTCACCCTCTGTAAAAAGCCAAGGAAAAGGTTTTTCTGCCCGAGCTTGAGGTATGTTGTAGCACCAACAAGCTTCTCTTTGGGCTATTAGTTTGGAGCTTCAGCCTCTTAAGATGGCAGAGCGGCTCCATTGAACGCTTCGCAAAGAGGTTAGGGTTTTCCCCAACCACTTATATTGCCTTATGGAAGCACCTTTCACCCTCTGTAAAAAGCCAAGGAAAAGGTTTTTCGGTCCGAGCTTGAGGTATGTTGTAGCACCAACGACCTTCTCTTTGGGCTATAAGTTTGGAGCTTCAGCCTCTTAAGATGGCAGAGCGACACCATTGAACGCTTCCCAAAGGTCAATAGGTCAAGGAAGGCCTTCCAAAAAGAGACCAGTACCCAATCTGGAAGTCAAACCAAACAGTCTGCTTTTGGAAGCACCTTTCAACCTCTCTAAAAGACCAACGAAAAGCTGTTTCTTTCTGAGCTTGATATATGTTGTTGCATCAACAGCCATCTATTTTGGGTATAGGTTTGGTGCTTCAGTCTATTAAGATGGCCGCGTGGCAAAGCTTAAGGCTTCCAAAAGGCCTATGGGCTTCCAAAAAGAGACCAATACCCAATCTGGAAGTCAAACCAAACAGTCTGCTTTTGGAAGCACATTTCAGCCTCTCTAAAAGACCAACGAAAAGCTGTTTCTTTCTGAGCTTGATATATGTTGTTGCATCAACAGCCATCTATTTTGGGTATAGGTTTGGTGCTTCAGTCTATAAAGATGGCCGCGTGGCAAAGCTTAAGGCTTCCAAAAGGCCTATGGGCTTCCAAAAAGAGACCAGTACCCAATCTGGATGTGACTACCATTACACAATGAAACGACAGAAATGCCCCAAAATAAGACACTGGGCTATTTAAGGGATGGCGAACAGGCCTCAATTGTCAAATTTAACATTTTGTTTCATAAAGTGTTCCAAATTTGATTTCTATATCAAGAAATAGTGCTTTCTATTAATGAAGACATGTGCTGGAAAGAGCTCATTAAGACCTTTCCAAAACACTTGGCCTCATTCCTGTAGGCCTTTATTTCACAAAGCTATAAGGGTTCAAAGTTGACCTTTCGGGGGAGGGGTTAGGGTGACCATTGGCGACCCCGAGGTCCTAGGGGGCTGAGATTCGGAGTGGAGGTCCCAGTCAGACCCTGTGAATAGCCCGTCGAGTCTCGGGGCGGTGACACCTTCCTGTCTCATATTTGTTTTTTCGCCCAATGCTGATTGAGAAGCCCTTGGGGGTTACACTTCTGAGTAGATCTGAGTCGAAAAAGAGACCTTAGCAAGGATTTTTTTTTCTGTTGTGTCAAATGGGCCGTCTGTCGGATATGTCGTTCATGGGAACAATGGGGACGCGTGAATGCGTTTTGAATCCATCCGCTATCTCGAAAGGTCACAAACTTTGTAGGTTAGGGTTTCCCCAACCTCCCCCATTTACTTATATTGCCTTATGGAAGCACCTTTCACCCTCTGTAAAAAGCCAAGGAAAAGGTTTTTCTGCCCGAGCTTGAGGTATGTTGTAGCACCAACAAGCTTCTCTTTGGGCTATAAGTTTGGAGCTTCAGCCTCTTAAGATGGCAGAGCGGCTCCATTGAACGCTTCGCAAAGAGGTTAGGGTTTTCCCCAACCGCTTATATTGCCTTATGGAAGCACCTTTCACCCTCTGTAAAAAGCCAAGGAAAAGGTTTTTCGGTCCGAGCTTGAGGTATGTTGTAGCACCAACGACCTTCTCTTTGGGCTATAAGTTTGGAGCTTCAGCCTCTTAAGATGGCAGAGCGGCACCATTGACAATTCCCAAAGGGGTTAGGGTTTTCCCCATTCACTTATATTGGGTTAAGGTTTGAGTGCTTCTGGAAGCACCTTTCACCCTCTGTAAAAAGCCAAGGAAAAGGTTTTTCTGTCCGAGCTTGAGGTATGTTGTAGCACCAACAACCTTCTCTTTGAGCTAAAAGTTTGGAGCTTCAGCCTCTTAAGATGGCAGAGCGACACCGTTGAACGCTTCCCAAAGGTCAATAGGTCAAGGAAGGTCTTCCAAAAAGAGTACAGTACCCAATCTGGAAGTGTCTACCGTTCCACAATGAAAAGACAGAAATGCCCCAAAACAATACTCTAGGCTATTTTAGGGATGGTGAACGCGTGTGCAGAGGAAATGGCTCCTTTTCAGAACTCAGTCATGGTTTATCCCCGCTTCCAAAATGGAGTTGTACCGAATCTGGAAGTGACTACCATTCCACAATGAAACAACAGAAATGCCCCAAAATAAGACACTGGGCTATTTAAGGGCTGGGGAACACGCCTGAATAGTCAAATTTAACATTTCGTTTCACAAAGTGTTCCAAATTTGATTTCTATATCAAGAAATAGTGCTTTCTATTGATGATGACATGTGCTGGAAAGAGTTCATTCAGACCTTTCCAAAACATTTGGCCTCATTCCTGTAGGCCTTTATTTCACAAAGTTATAAGGGTTCAAAGTTGACCTTTCGGGGGAGGGGAAAAAGGAAAAAAAGCCTCCTTTTCAGAACTCAGTCATGGTTTATCCTCGCTTCCAAAAAGAGTACAGTACCCATTCTGGAAGTCAAACCAAACAGGGATTTTTTTTTCTTCTGTTGGGTCAAACAGGCAGACTCTCAGATATGTTGTTCATGGGAACAATGGGGACGCGTGAATGCGTTTTGAAACCATCCGCTATCTCGAAAGGTCACAAAATTAGTGGGTTATTGTTTCCCCCATTCACTTATATTGCCTTTTGGAAGCACCTTTCACCCTCTGTAAAAAGCCAAGGAAAAGGTTTTTCAGTCCGAGCTTGAGGTATGTTGTAGCACCAACAAGCTTCTCTTTGGGCTATACGTTTGGAGCTTCAGCGTCTTAAGATGGCAGAGTGGCACCATTGAACGCTTCTCAAAGGGATGGAGAGGTACCGAATCTGGAAGTGACTACCATTCCACAATGAAACAACAGAAATGCCCCAAAATAAGACACTGGGCTATTTAAGTGATGGGGAACACGCCTGAATAGTCAAATCTAACATTTCGTTTCACAAAGTGTTCCAAATTTGATTTCTATATCAAGAAATAGTGCTTTCTATTGATGATGACATGTGCTGGAAAGAGCTCATTCAGACCTTTCCAAAACATTTGGCCTCATTCCTGTAGGCCTTTATTTCACAAAGTTATAAGGGTTCAAAGTTGACCTTTCGGGGGAGGGGAAAGAGGGAAAAGGCTCCTTTTCAGGACTCAGTCATGGTTTATCCCCGCTTCCAAAATGGAGGGGTACCGAATCTGGAAGTGACTACCATTCCACAATAAAACAACAGAAATTCCCCAAAATAAGACACTGGGCTATTTAAGGGATGGCGAACAAATCCTGCAGAGTCCAATTTAACATTTCATTTCACAAAGTGTTCCAAATTTGATTTCTATATCAATAAATAGTGCTTTCTATTGATGATGACATGTGCTGGAAAGAGCTCATTCAGACCTTTCCAAAACACTTGGCCTCATTCCTGTAGGCCTTTCTTTCACAAAGTTACAAGGTTCAAAGGAGACCTTTCGGGGGAGGGGTTAGGGTGAGTGAACGCGTCTGCAGAGGAAATGGCTCCTTTTTGGGTTTATCCCCACTTCCAAAAGGAGAGGGGTACCAAATCTGGAAGTGGCGTTTATAGTTGAACGCCCTTTTCCATACAACCATATTGAATGATATATATATATATATATGCATAAACACACACACGATAGGAGATACTATATGTAGGGCTACTGATTCAAAATAACGTTCTTAAATGAAATAAGTGTAAACACCTCTATCAAATAAGCCTATGTCCGTTGATTTGCTTTTCATTTATCACCCATCAAAGGAAAAAAGACGATGAGACTAAGAGACATTTGTGACATTTTTAATCAGTAACAATTATGTTCTCATTAATCTCAACACATATTATACATAGAATGCACATGAAACCCTGTAGATGTTGGTGTGTTTGTCACAATGTATTGATTTTCACAAATTATAAATACGTTTAGTTTATTCGTTTACTAAAGACTGAGTCTCACCATTCAACATATGTGGATTTGGAAGTTGCAAGTTGTAGTTTTTTCTCACCATTGAACGTATGTCGATTTGGAAGTTGGAAGTTGGAAGTTGGATTTTGTTGTCAGTGTCACCTTTGAACATATGTAGATTTGGAAGTTGGATTTTTATCACTGTCGCCATTGAACATATGTCGATTTGGAAGTTGGAAGTTGGATTTTTTTTGTCAGAGTCCACCATTGAACATACATAGATTTGGAAGTTGCAAGTTGTATTTTTTCTCACCATTGAACATATGTCGATTTGGAAGTTGGAAGTTGGATATTTTTTTTCAGAGTCCACTATTGAACATATGTAGATTTGGAAGTTGGAAGTTGGTGTTGATTTGGGCAGACCCTCGCTGCTATAAAAGTGGGAGCTGCACAACAATGTTATTAACCCAAGCGGACCTTCATGATGGTAAGTGCTCTTCTTGGCTTCCAATAGGAATACCATCTTCACTACATATTGAGAAGCATTTGTAATATGTTTGCTTCTATTTATTGTTGTCCATCATCTGTCCATCTCCTCAGTCATCGGGAAAAAAAAGTGACTGCAGAGAGTGCCCAATTTGCGGGAACTTCATTTCCCACTTGAGTCAACACCTACAAAAAACCCTGCTCCTCCGCTCCTCCGCCCGCTGGTCCAGTGGGCGGTGAGTCAAAGTCATACCTGGGTGTTGCAAGCAGTGCTCAACTAATTGTTTTTCTTTCTTTCTATCTTTCTTTTTCTTTATCTAACCTTACTTTCCACTACAGCACTCACTGCATTGTCTGCAAGAAATGCATTCTCTAGTTTCAGATGTAATTATTCATAACACTATCCCCAGCCAAGTTCTTGATGGAAGCTGTTCATGTTCATTTTAGTGTTACAGGTCGATTAAACTGCCGAGTTTGCGACAAGGTGGTCTTGTCCCGCCTGGACAAACACCTGGCGGACCTCCACCAACTTCCTCCAGATGTGAGTTTACTCAATTTGTTGAATGCCCTCTTCCATACAACCATATTGATTGATATATATACGATATGAGATACTATATGTAGGGATACTGATTCACAATAATTTTCGTAAATGAAATAAGTGTAAACACCTCTTTAACATAAGCCTATGTCTGTTGATTTGCCACCTGCTGCACAGCGAGACCCTCCCTGTGATGAGGACCTCAACACTGGGACCCCGCCCACACCCACGTCACCCGCTTCACAGCGAGACCCTCCCAGTGATGAGGACATGGCCTCCATGGAGCTGGAGGAATCCGACTCAGAGGAACCTGAAGTGGGGCGCCCACTGAAACGTCGAGGGATGAAGAGGAAGCTATCGTTTTCTGGGGCGGTGGTGGAAAAAAGCGGGGTTATTACAGGCCCAAAGCCGCCCGCCACAAATTTTCAAAGACAAAGGAAGATGGTGGTTGTTCTGAAAGATATTAGCTAACTTGCGTTAAATTGTTGTTATGTTGATTGGTTCCATTGTTTTTATGTTCTATTATTGATATGTTTAAATGTTCCATTGTCACGGTATTAATAAATAAATGTTTGATTGTTGCCCGTCTTATCGTCTTGTTTACTGATTAAGTGACATTTTTAGTTAGGAAAAGTAATGGTCAAATAAATCTCAACACATATTATACATAGAATATACTTAAAACCCTGTAGATGTTGGTGTGTTTGTCACCATGTTTTGATTTTGACAAATTATAAATACTATTAGTTTATTTATAATTTGTTTATAGTTTAGTTTATTTGTTTGTTAAATACTTAGTGTCACCATTCAACATGCGTAGATTTGGAAGTCGGAATTGGGAAGGTTCCAACTTCCAAATCCACACATGTTCAATGGTCACACTTCCAACTTCCAAATCTACATATATTCAATGGTGACACTGACAGATTCCAACTTCCAACTTCCAAATCCACACATATTCAATGGTCACACTTCCAACTTCCAACTTCCAAATCTACATATGTTCAATGGTGCCACTGACAGATTCCAACTTCCAACTTCCAAATCCACGCATGTTCAATGGTCACACTTCCAACTTCCAACTTCCAAATCTACATATATTCAATGGTGACACTGACAGATTCCAACTTCCAACTTCCAAATCCACACATATTCAATGGTCACACTTCCAACTTCCAAATCTACATATGTTCAATGGTGCCACTGACAGATTCCAACTTCCAACTTCCAAATCCACGCATGTTCAATGGTCACACTTCCAACTTCCAAATCTACATATGTTCAATGGTGACACTCTGACAAAAATTCCAAATTGGGCAGTGTAAGGTCTGGCTGGATCTGGGTGACACTGACAGATTCCAACTTCTACACCCACACACACCGAACATGTAGCACACACGCACACACGCACACGTATTTGTCCACATACGCGCACACACACACACACACCCACACACACACAGACACACACACACACACACACAGACACACACACACACATACACACACGCATATATATAAAACAATATAAAACATTTAAGAAGGAATGCAAATGAGGCATTATCAATTATAATACAAACATAATTAAAACACATAATTAAAACACATACAAGCTTCGGGTCCAATGTTTCCAGAAGCAGGATGAGTATATCTTGCGTCACTCTGAGAGTTGTTAATTATGTTTGTTTTTCGCACAGTCGGCCTCATAGGTGTTGTCGTCCCTCCTCCAAGCTTGGGGGGAGATGGGCCTCCCCGGGTCCCCAAGCTTGACGGACATCCGTTCAGCCGTGGCCACATACGTGAGTATCAAAAACACGTGATAAGGAATTGGTCAATTTAGTGCATTTTGCTTCCGTTACGCACATTCGATGCAAAGACATTCTTGTTTGTAATTGCCCCTCTTTTTCTTTGTTTGTAGAACTTCGAGACCAACCACTCAGAGGTCCGCAGGAGTCTGAGTGAATTCATGTGCCACGACGTCCACACGCAGGAGCGCTTTTATGCGCTCCAAAAGACAATACCACGGGCCAAGCAGATGAGGGACCTCTTCGTCTGCTTGGCACAGCAGGAGCCTTCATCTGATTCCTCCTCCTCACCCGCTCCTGCTGCTGCTGGCTCCTCCTCCCCCGCTCCTGCTGCTGCTGGCTCCTCCTCCCCCGCTCCTGCTGGCTCCTCCTCCAGTCGTGCTGGCTCCATGAGGACGAGGCTAAGGCCCTCTGTGGCCCAATTTTTGGCCAGAAAGGTGAAGGAGAGAGTGGGGATTTCTCCCCGAAAGAGCAGGAGGAGGGCAGTCATTATCCTGAAAAAACTAACCGTTGAGTGGTTCAGTTCAGTTCTATATATTTATTATTCGTGTTGTGTTTCAGTTCTATATATTTATTCATGTTATGTTCAAGTTCTTAATATTTATTCATGTTCTGTGTTTTAGTTATATATATTTATTCATGTTGTGTTTTAGTTATATATATTTATTCATGTTCCGTGTTAGAAACGTTTCAATAAAAAAAACATTTGGAAACTGGTCGTTGTTTGTCAATTTTTATGGGGTCAGAACAGTCTCATCAATAATGAATGCAAAGAGAAGGATTAACAAATGTATTTTGTAATTTTTATATTAATTACTCTCTTCTCACAAATACATTTCAATGCACACACAAATGGATATCGGCAGGTATAAATGTAAAATATAAGTGTGACATGTTCAATGGTCACACTTCCAACTTCCAAATCTACATATGTTCAATGGTGACACTGACAAATTCCAACTTCCAACTTCCAACTCTACATTTGTTCAATGGTGACACTCTGACAAAAAGTCCAAATTGGGCAGTGTAAGGTCCAACTCTACATTTGTTCAATGGTGACACTCTGACAAAAAGTCCAAATTGGGCAGTGTAAGGTCCAACTCTACATTTGTTCAATGGTGACACTCTGACAAAAAGTCCAAATTGGGCAGTGTAAGGTCCAACTCCACATTTGTTCAATGGTGACACTCTGACAAAAAGTCCAAATTGGGCAGTGTAAGGTCCAACTCTACATTTGTTCAATGGTGACACTCTGACAAAAAGTCCAAATTGGGCAGTTTAAGGTCCAAATTGAAAGTCCAAATTGAGGGTCCAAATTTAGGACCCAAAAGGTCCAAATTGAGGGTCCAAATTGAGGGTCCAAATTTAGGGTCCAAATTGAGGGTCCAAATTTAGGACCCAAAAGGTCCAAATTGAGGGTCCAAATTGAGGGTCCAAATTTAGGACCCAAAAGGTCCAAATTTAGGACCCAAAAGGTCCAAATTGAGGGTCCAAGTTGAGGGTCCAAATTTAGGGTCCAAATTTAGGACCCAAAAGGTCCAAATTTAGGACCCAAAAGGTCCAAATTGAGGGTCCAAATTTAGGGTCCAAATTTAGGACCCAAAAGGTCCAAATTTAGGACCCAAAAGGTCCAAATTTAGGACCCAAAAGGTCCAAATTGAGGGTCCAAATTGAGGGTCCAAATTGAGGGTCCAAATTTAGGGTCCAAAATTAGGACCCAAAAGGTCCAAATTTAGGACCCAAAAGGTCCAAATTGAGGGTCCAAATTGAGGGTCCAAATTTAGGGTCCAAATTTAGGACCCAAAAGGTCCAAATTTAGGACCCAAAAGGTCCAAATTGAGGGTCCAAATTTAGGGTCCAAATTTAGGACCCAAAAGGTCCAAATTGAGGGTCCAAATTGAGGGTCCAAATTTAGGGTCCAAATTTAGGACCCAAAAGGTCCAAATTGAGGGTCCAAATTGAGGGTCCAAATTTAGGGTCCAAATTGAAGGTCCAAATTGAGGGTCCAAATTGAAGGTCCAAATTGAGGGTGCAAATTTAGGGTCCAAATTGAAGGTCAAAATTGGGCAGTGTAAACTTTTTTGGAATTTTTTTTTAGAAGATTTGACCAAGTGTGGAGTCAAAAAAGTTCCCACAGAAAGTGTCTAGGAGCACGTTTTATGCCATTTTGACTCGTTTGGTGATTTTATTAATTTGATTTTTTTTTTTATAATTAGAAATTTGAAAATTCATTTTTTTATCTTTTGATAATTTGAAATGAGAAAATTCATTTTTTTTTTTTTTGATATTTAGAAAATTGAAAATTCATTAATTATTTATTTATTTTTTTTCTTTTTGATAATTTGAAATTTGACAAATCATTCACATTTAATTATTTATTTATTTTTTGGTCTGTGGTGCACTTTTTTGGAAAATTTGACCAGGTGTGGAGTCAAAAAAAATATCCGGCCCGATCCCATTCACCATTTTTTTAATTTGGAATTTGAAAATTCATTCCATTTTTTTTCATTCTTTTATTTTTTTTGATAATTAGAAATTTGAAAATTCATCACATTTTTTTTTTCTTTTGATAAATTGAAATTTGAAAAATCTTCTTTTTTTTTTTTTGATAATTTGAAATCTTAAAATTGTAAATTAATATTTAAAAATTATATTAATTATTTTTTTTTTCTTTTTGATTATTTGAAATTTGAATTTTTATTTTTTTTTATAATTTGAAATTTGAAAATTCTGAAAAGAAGTTCCCACAGAAAGTGTCTAGGAGCACGTTTTATGCCATTTCGAGTCTTTTGGTGGTGGTCTGTGGTGCACTTTTTTTTTAGAAGATTTGACCGTGTGGAGTCAAAAAAAGTTCCCACAGAAAGTGTCTAGGAGCACGTTTTAGGCCATTTTGAGTCGTTCGGTGGTGGTCTGTGGTGCACTTTTTTGGAATTTCTTTCCACCACTTGTTGGCGCAATCTCGCCCAACGATTATATGTGAGTAGCAGGGCTCGGTCCGATCCTGAATCTGCAGGAATTATGTTTCTAGCCCCTTCCTATGCCGAGAAAATAACTTAAAACCGATCCAAATTAATTGACGTGTGTTTAGGTTATTAGAAATAGAAGGGAGATTGGTAGAGGCTCGTAGAGGTCTGGCTGGATCTGGGTGACACTGACAAAATTTCGTGATCCTCACTTGTTCAATGGTGACACTCTGACAAAAAGTCCAAATTGGGCAGTGTAAGGTCCAACTCTACATTTGTTCAATGGTGACACTCTGACAAAAAGTCCAAATTGGGCAGTGTAAGGTCCAACTCTACATTTGTTCAATGGTGACACTCTGACAAAAAGTCCAAATTGGGCAGTGTAAGGTCCAACTCCACATTTGTTCAATGGTGACACTCTGACAAAAAGTCCAAATTGGGCAGTGTAAGGTCCAACTCTACATTTGTTCAATGGTGACACTCTGACAAAAAGTCCAAATTGGGCAGTTTAAGGTCCAAATTGAAAGTCCAAATTGAGGGTCCAAATTTAGGACCCAAAAGGTCCAAATTGAGGGTCCAAATTGAGGGTCCAAATTTAGGGTCCAAATTGAGGGTCCAAATTTAGGACCCAAAAGGTCCAAATTGAGGGTCCAAATTGAGGGTCCAAATTTAGGACCCAAAAGGTCCAAATTTAGGACCCAAAAGGTCCAAATTTAGGGTCCAAATTTAGGGTCCAAATTTAGGACCCAAAAGGTCCAAATTTAGGACCCAAAAGGTCCAAATTGAGGGTCCAAATTGAGGGTCCAAATTGAGGGTCCAAATTTAGGGTCCAAAATTAGGACCCAAAAGGTCAAAATTTAGGACCCAAAAGGTCCAAATTGAGGGTCCAAATTGAGGGTCCAAATTTAGGGTCCAAATTTAGGACCCAAAAGGTCCAAATTTAGGACCCAAATTGAGGGTCCAAATTTAGGGTCCAAATTTAGGACCCAAAAGGTCCAAATTTAGGACCCAAAAGGTCCAAATTTAGGGTCCAAATTGAGGGTCCAAATTTAGGGTCCAAATTTAGGACCCAAAAGGTCCAAATTTAGGACCCAAAAGGTCCAAATTGAGGGTCCAAATTTAGGGTCCAAATTTAGGACCCAAAAGGTCCAAATTTAGGACCCAAAAGGTCCAAATTGAGGGTCCAAATTGAGGGTCCAAATTTAGGGTCCAAATTTAGGACCCAAAAGGTCCAAATTTAGGACCCAAAAGGTCCAAATTGAGGGTCCAAATTTAGGGTCCAAATTTAGGACCCAAAAGGTCCAAATTGAGGGTCCAAATTGAAGGTCCAAATTGAAGGTCCAAATTGAGGGTGCAAATTTAGGGTCCAAATTGAAGGTCAAAATTGGGCAGTGTAAACTTTTTTGGAATTTTTTTTTAGAAGATTTGACCAAGTGTGGAGTCAAAAAAGTTCCCACAGAAAGTGTCTAGGAGCACGTTTTATGCCATTTTGACTCGTTTGGTGATTTTATTAATTTGATTTTTTTTTTTATAATTAGAAATTTGAAAATTCATTTTTTTATTTTTTGATAATTTGAAATGAGAAAATTCATTTTTTTTTTTTTTGATATTTAGAAAATTGAAAATTCATTAATTATTTATTTTTTTTTTTTCTTTTTGATAATTTGAAATTTGACAAATCATTCACATTTAATTATTTATTTATTTTTTGGTCTGTGGTGCACTTTTTTGGAAAATTTGACCAAGTGTGGAGTCAAAAAAAATATCCGGCCCGATCCCATTCACCATTTTTTTAATTTGGAATTTGAAAATTCATTCCATTTTTTTTCATTCTTTTATTTTTTTTGATAATTAGAAATTTGAAAATTCATCACATTTTTTTTTCTTTTGATAAATTGAAATTTGAAAAATCTTCTTTTTTTTTTTTTGATAATTTGAAATCTTAAAATTGTAAATTAATATTTAAAAATTATATTAATTATTTTTTTTTTCTTTTTGATTATTTGAAATTTGAATTTTTATTCTTTTTTATAATTTGAAATTTGAAAATTCTGAAAAGAAGTTCCCACAGAAAGTGTCTAGGAGCACGTTTTATGCCATTTCGAGTCTTTTGGTGGTGGTCTGTGGTGCACTTTTTTTTTAGAAGATTTGACCGTGTGGAGTCAAAAAAAGTTCCCACAGAAAGTGTCTAGGAGCACGTTTTAGGCCATTTTGAGTCGTTCGGTGGTGGTCTGTGGTGCACTTTTTTGGAATTTCTTTCCACCACTTGGCGCAATCTCGCCCAACGATTATATGTGAGTAGCAGGGCTCGGTCCGATCCTGAATCTGCAGGAATTATGTTTCTTGCCCCTTCCTATGCCGAGAAAATAACTTAAAACCGATCCAAATTAATTGACGTGTGTTTAGGTTATTAGAAATAGAAGGGAGATTGGTAGAGGCTCGTAGAGGTCTGGCTGGATCTGGGTGACACTGACAAAATTTCGTGATCCTCATTTGTTCAATGGTGACACTCTGACAAAAAGTCCAAATTGGGCAGTGTAAGGTCCAACTCTACATTTGTTCAATGGTGACACTCTGACAAAAAGTCCAAATTGGGCAGTGTAAGGTCCAACTCCACATTTGTTCAATGGTGACACTCTGACAAAAAGTCCAAATTGGGCAGTGTAAGGTCCAACTCTACATTTGTTCAATGGTGACACTCTGACAAAAAGTCCAAATTGGGCAGTTTAAGGTCCAAATTGAAAGTCCAAATTGAGGGTCCAAATTTAGGACCCAAAAGGTCCAAATTGAGGGTCCAAATTGAGGGTCCAAATTTAGGGTCCAAATTGAGGGTCCAAATTTAGGACCCAAAAGGTCCAAATTGAGGGTCCAAATTGAGGGTCCAAATTTAGGACCCAAAAGGTCCAAATTTAGGACCCAAAAGGTCCAAATTTAGGGTCCAAATTTAGGGTCCAAATTTAGGACCCAAAAGGTCCAAATTTAGGACCCAAAAGGTCCAAATTGAGGGTCCAAATTGAGGGTCCAAATTGAGGGTCCAAATTTAGGGTCCAAAATTAGGACCCAAAAGGTCCAAATTTAGGACCCAAAAGGTCCAAATTGAGGGTCCAAATTGAGGGTCCAAATTTAGGGTCCAAATTTAGGACCCAAATTGAGGGTCCAAATTTAGGGTCCAAATTTAGGACCCAAAAGGTCCAAATTTAGGACCCAAAAGGTCCAAATTGAGGGTCCAAATTGAGGGTCCAAATTTAGGGTCCAAATTTAGGACCCAAAAGGTCCAAATTTAGGACCCAAAAGGTCCAAATTGAGGGTCCAAATTTAGGGTCCAAATTTAGGACCCAAAAGGTCCAAATTTAGGACCCAAAAGGTCCAAATTGAGGGTCCAAATTGAGGGTCCAAATTTAGGACCCAAAAGGTCCAAATTTAGGACCCAAAAGGTCCAAATTGAGGGTCCAAATTGAGGGTCCAAATTTAGGGTCCAAAATTAGGACCCAAAAGGTCCAAATTTAGGACCCAAAAGGTCCAAATTGAGGGTCCAAATTGAGGGTCCAAATTTAGGGTCCAAATTTAGGACCCAAATTGAGGGTCCAAATTTAGGGTCCAAATTTAGGACCCAAAAGGTCCAAATTTAGGACCCAAAAGGTCCAAATTGAGGGTCCAAATTGAGGGTCCAAATTTAGGGTCCAAATTTAGGACCCAAAAGGTCCAAATTTAGGACCCAAAAGGTCCAAATTGAGGGTCCAAATTTAGGGTCCAAATTTAGGACCCAAAAGGTCCAAATTTAGGACCCAAAAGGTCCAAATTGAGGGTCCAAATTGAGGGTCCAAATTTAGGGTCCAAATTTAGGACCCAAAAGGTCCAAATTTAGGACCCAAAAGGTCCAAATTGAGGGTCCAAATTGAGGGTCCAAATTTAGGGTCCAAATTTAGGACCCAAATTGAGGGTCCAAATTTAGGGTCCAAATTTAGGACCCAAAAGGTCCAAATTTAGGACCCAAAAGGTCCAAATTGAGGGTCCAAATTGAGGGTCCAAATTTAGGGTCCAAATTTAGGACCCAAAAGGTCCAAATTTAGGACCCAAAAGGTCCAAATTGAGGGTCCAAATTTAGGGTCCAAATTTAGGACCCAAAAGGTCCAAATTTAGGACCCAAAAGGTCCAAATTGAGGGTCCAAATTGAGGGTCCAAATTTAGGACCCAAAAGGTCCAAATTTAGGACCCAAAAGGTCCAAATTGAGGGTCCAAATTGAGGGTCCAAATTGAGGGTCCAAATTTAGGGTCCAAAATTAGGACCCAAAAGGTCCAAATTTAGGACCCAAAAGGTCCAAATTGAGGGTCCAAATTGAGGGTCCAAATTTAGGGTCCAAATTTAGGACCCAAATTGAGGGTCCAAATTTAGGGTCCAAATTTAGGACCCAAAAGGTCCAAATTTAGGACCCAAAAGGTCCAAATTGAGGGTCCAAATTGAGGGTCCAAATTTAGGGTCCAAATTTAGGACCCAAAAGGTCCAAATTTAGGACCCAAAAGGTCCAAATTGAGGGTCCAAATTTAGGGTCCAAATTTAGGACCCAAAAGGTCCAAATTGAGGGTCCAAATTGAGGGTCCAAATTTAGGGTCCAAATTGAAGGTCCAAATTGAGGGTCCAAATTGAAGGTCCAAATTGAGGGTGCAAATTTAGGGTCCAAATTGAAGGTCAAAATTGGGCAGTGTAAACTTTTTTGGATTTTTTTTTTAGAAGATTTGACCAAGTGTGGAGTCAAAAAAGTTCCCACAGAAAGTGTCTAGGAGCACGTTTTATGCCATTTTGACTCGTTTGGTGATTTTATTAATTTGATTTTTTTTTTTATAATTAGAAATTTGAAAATTCATTTTTTTATTTTTTGATAATTTGAAATGAGAAAATTCATTTTTTTTTTTTTTGATATTTAGAAAATTGAAAATTCATTAATTATTTATTTATTTTTTTTCTTTTTGATAATTTGAAATTTGACAAATCATTCACATTTAATTATTTATTTATTTTTTGGTCTGTGGTGCACTTTTTTGGAAAATTTGACCAAGTGTGGAGTCAAAAAAAATATCCGGCCCGATCCCATTCACCATTTTTTTAATTTGGAATTTGAAAATTCATTCCATTTTTTTTCATTCTTTTATTTTTTTTGATAATTAGAAATTTGAAAATTCATCACATTTTTTTTCTTTTGATAAATTGAAATTTGAAAAATCTTCTTTTTTTTTTTTTGATAATTTGAAATCTTAAAATTGTAAATTAATATTTAAAAATTATATTAATTATTTTTTTTTTCTTTTTGATTATTTGAAATTTGAATTTTTATTTTTTTTTATAATTTGAAATTTGAAAATTCTGAAAAGAAGTTCCCACAGAAAGTGTCTAGGAGCACGTTTTATGCCATTTCGAGTCTTTTGGTGGTGGTCTGTGGTGCACTTTTTTTTTAGAAGATTTGACCGTGTGGAGTCAAAAAAAGTTCCCACAGAAAGTGTCTAGGAGCACGTTTTAGGCCATTTTGAGTCGTTCGGTGGTGGTCTGTGGTGCACTTTTTTGGAATTTCTTTCCACCACTTGTTGGCGCAATCTCGCCCAACGATTATATGTGAGTAGCAGGGCTCGGTCCGATCCTGAATCTGCAGGAATTATGTTTCTAGCCCCTTCCTATGCCGAGAAAATAACTTAAAACCGATCCAAATTAATTGACGTGTGTTTAGGTTATTAGAAATAGAAGGGAGATTGGTAGAGGCTCGTAGAGGTCTGGCTGGATCTGGGTGACACTGACAAAATTTCGTGATCCTCATTTGTTCAATGGTGACACTCTGACAAAAAGTCCAAATTGGGCAGTGTAAGGTCCAACTCTACATTTGTTCAATGGTGACACTCTGACAAAAAGTCCAAATTGGGCAGTGTAAGGTCCAACTCCACATTTGTTCAATGGTGACACTCTGACAAAAAGTCCAAATTGGGCAGTGTAAGGTCCAACTCTACATTTGTTCAATGGTGACACTCTGACAAAAAGTCCAAATTGGGCAGTTTAAGGTCCAAATTGAAAGTCCAAATTGAGGGTCCAAATTTAGGACCCAAAAGGTCCAAATTTAGGACCCAAAAGGTCCAAATTGAGGGTCCAAATTGAGGGTCCAAATTTAGGGTCCAAATTTAGGACCCAAAAGGTCCAAATTTAGGACCCAAAAGGTCCAAATTGAGGGTCCAAATTTAGGGTCCAAATTTAGGACCCAAAAGGTCCAAATTTAGGACCCAAAAGGTCCAAATTGAGGGTCCAAATTGAGGGTCCAAATTTAGGGTCCAAATTTAGGACCCAAAAGGTCCAAATTTAGGACCCAAAAGGTCCAAATTGAGGGTCCAAATTGAGGGTCCAAATTTAGGGTCCAAATTTAGGACCCAAATTGAGGGTCCAAATTTAGGGTCCAAATTTAGGACCCAAAAGGTCCAAATTTAGGACCCAAAAGGTCCAAATTGAGGGTCCAAATTGAGGGTCCAAATTTAGGGTCCAAATTTAGGACCCAAAAGGTCCAAATTTAGGACCCAAAAGGTCCAAATTGAGGGTCCAAATTTAGGGTCCAAATTTAGGACCCAAAAGGTCCAAATTTAGGACCCAAAAGGTCCAAATTGAGGGTCCAAATTGAGGGTCCAAATTTAGGACCCAAAAGGTCCAAATTTAGGACCCAAAAGGTCCAAATTGAGGGTCCAAATTGAGGGTCCAAATTGAGGGTCCAAATTTAGGGTCCAAAATTAGGACCCAAAAGGTCCAAATTTAGGACCCAAAAGGTCCAAATTGAGGGTCCAAATTGAGGGTCCAAATTTAGGGTCCAAATTTAGGACCCAAATTGAGGGTCCAAATTTAGGGTCCAAATTTAGGACCCAAAAGGTCCAAATTTAGGACCCAAAAGGTCCAAATTGAGGGTCCAAATTGAGGGTCCAAATTTAGGGTCCAAATTTAGGACCCAAAAGGTCCAAATTTAGGACCCAAAAGGTCCAAATTGAGGGTCCAAATTTAGGGTCCAAATTTAGGACCCAAAAGGTCCAAATTGAGGGTCCAAATTGAGGGTCCAAATTTAGGGTCCAAATTGAAGGTCCAAATTGAGGGTCCAAATTGAAGGTCCAAATTGAGGGTGCAAATTTAGGGTCCAAATTGAAGGTCAAAATTGGGCAGTGTAAACTTTTTTGGATTTTTTTTTTAGAAGATTTGACCAAGTGTGGAGTCAAAAAAGTTCCCACAGAAAGTGTCTAGGAGCACGTTTTATGCCATTTTGACTCGTTTGGTGATTTTATTAATTTGATTTTTTTTTTTATAATTAGAAATTTGAAAATTCATTTTTTTATTTTTTGATAATTTGAAATGAGAAAATTCATTTTTTTTTTTTTTGATATTTAGAAAATTGAAAATTCATTAATTATTTATTTATTTTTTTTCTTTTTGATAATTTGAAATTTGACAAATCATTCACATTTAATTATTTATTTATTTTTTGGTCTGTGGTGCACTTTTTTGGAAAATTTGACCAAGTGTGGAGTCAAAAAAAATATCCGGCCCGATCCCATTCACCATTTTTTTAATTTGGAATTTGAAAATTCATTCCATTTTTTTTCATTCTTTTATTTTTTTTGATAATTAGAAATTTGAAAATTCATCACATTTTTTTTCTTTTGATAAATTGAAATTTGAAAAATCTTCTTTTTTTTTTTTTGATAATTTGAAATCTTAAAATTGTAAATTAATATTTAAAAATTATATTAATTATTTTTTTTTTCTTTTTGATTATTTGAAATTTGAATTTTTATTTTTTTTTATAATTTGAAATTTGAAAATTCTGAAAAGAAGTTCCCACAGAAAGTGTCTAGGAGCACGTTTTATGCCATTTCGAGTCTTTTGGTGGTGGTCTGTGGTGCACTTTTTTTTTAGAAGATTTGACCGTGTGGAGTCAAAAAAAGTTCCCACAGAAAGTGTCTAGGAGCACGTTTTAGGCCATTTTGAGTCGTTCGGTGGTGGTCTGTGGTGCACTTTTTTGGAATTTCTTTCCACCACTTGTTGGCGCAATCTCGCCCAACGATTATATGTGAGTAGCAGGGCTCGGTCCGATCCTGAATCTGCAGGAATTATGTTTCTAGCCCCTTCCTATGCCGAGAAAATAACTTAAAACCGATCCAAATTAATTGACGTGTGTTTAGGTTATTAGAAATAGAAGGGAGATTGGTAGAGGCTCGTAGAGGTCTGGCTGGATCTGGGTGACACTGACAAAATTTCGTGATCCTCATTTGTTCAATGGTGACACTCTGACAAAAAGTCCAAATTGGGCAGTGTAAGGTCCAACTCTACATTTGTTCAATGGTGACACTCTGACAAAAAGTCCAAATTGGGCAGTGTAAGGTCCAACTCCACATTTGTTCAATGGTGACACTCTGACAAAAAGTCCAAATTGGGCAGTGTAAGGTCCAACTCTACATTTGTTCAATGGTGACACTCTGACAAAAAGTCCAAATTGGGCAGTTTAAGGTCCAAATTGAAAGTCCAAATTGAGGGTCCAAATTTAGGACCCAAAAGGTCCAAATTTAGGACCCAAAAGGTCCAAATTGAGGGTCCAAATTGAGGGTCCAAATTTAGGGTCCAAATTTAGGACCCAAAAGGTCCAAATTTAGGACCCAAAAGGTCCAAATTGAGGGTCCAAATTTAGGGTCCAAATTTAGGACCCAAAAGGTCCAAATTTAGGACCCAAAAGGTCCAAATTGAGGGTCCAAATTGAGGGTCCAAATTTAGGGTCCAAATTTAGGACACAAAAGGTCCAAATTTAGGACCCAAAAGGTCCAAATTGAGGGTCCAAATTGAGGGTCCAAATTTAGGGTCCAAATTTAGGACCCAAATTGAGGGTCCAAATTTAGGGTCCAAATTTAGGACCCAAAAGGTCCAAATTTAGGACCCAAAAGGTCCAAATTGAGGGTCCAAATTGAGGGTCCAAATTTAGGGTCCAAATTTAGGACCCAAAAGGTCCAAATTTAGGACCCAAAAGGTCCAAATTGAGGGTCCAAATTTAGGGTCCAAATTTAGGACCCAAAAGGTCCAAATTTAGGACCCAAAAGGTCCAAATTGAGGGTCCAAATTGAGGGTCCAAATTTAGGACCCAAAAGGTCCAAATTTAGGACCCAAAAGGTCCAAATTGAGGGTCCAAATTGAGGGTCCAAATTGAGGGTCCAAATTTAGGGTCCAAAATTAGGACCCAAAAGGTCCAAATTTAGGACCCAAAAGGTCCAAATTGAGGGTCCAAATTGAGGGTCCAAATTTAGGGTCCAAATTTAGGACCCAAATTGAGGGTCCAAATTTAGGGTCCAAATTTAGGACCCAAAAGGTCCAAATTTAGGACCCAAAAGGTCCAAATTGAGGGTCCAAATTGAGGGTCCAAATTTAGGGTCCAAATTTAGGACCCAAAAGGTCCAAATTTAGGACCCAAAAGGTCCAAATTGAGGGTCCAAATTTAGGGTCCAAATTTAGGACCCAAAAGGTCCAAATTGAGGGTCCAAATTGAGGGTCCAAATTTAGGGTCCAAATTGAAGGTCCAAATTGAGGGTCCAAATTGAAGGTCCAAATTGAGGGTGCAAATTTAGGGTCCAAATTGAAGGTCAAAATTGGGCAGTGTAAACTTTTTTGGATTTTTTTTTTAGAAGATTTGACCAAGTGTGGAGTCAAAAAAGTTCCCACAGAAAGTGTCTAGGAGCACGTTTTATGCCATTTTGACTCGTTTGGTGATTTTATTAATTTGATTTTTTTTTTTATAATTAGAAATTTGAAAATTCATTTTTTTATTTTTTGATAATTTGAAATGAGAAAATTCATTTTTTTTTTTTTTGATATTTAGAAAATTGAAAATTCATTAATTATTTATTTATTTTTTTTCTTTTTGATAATTTGAAATTTGACAAATCATTCACATTTAATTATTTATTTATTTTTTGGTCTGTGGTGCACTTTTTTGGAAAATTTGACCAAGTGTGGAGTCAAAAAAAATATCCGGCCCGATCCCATTCACCATTTTTTTAATTTGGAATTTGAAAATTCATTCCATTTTTTTTCATTCTTTTATTTTTTTTGATAATTAGAAATTTGAAAATTCATCACATTTTTTTTCTTTTGATAAATTGAAATTTGAAAAATCTTCTTTTTTTTTTTTTGATAATTTGAAATCTTAAAATTGTAAATTAATATTTAAAAATTATATTAATTATTTTTTTTTTCTTTTTGATTATTTGAAATTTGAATTTTTATTTTTTTTTATAATTTGAAATTTGAAAATTCTGAAAAGAAGTTCCCACAGAAAGTGTCTAGGAGCACGTTTTATGCCATTTCGAGTCTTTTGGTGGTGGTCTGTGGTGCACTTTTTTTTTAGAAGATTTGACCGTGTGGAGTCAAAAAAAGTTCCCACAGAAAGTGTCTAGGAGCACGTTTTAGGCCATTTTGAGTCGTTCGGTGGTGGTCTGTGGTGCACTTTTTTGGAATTTCTTTCCACCACTTGTTGGCGCAATCTCGCCCAACGATTATATGTGAGTAGCAGGGCTCGGTCCGATCCTGAATCTGCAGGAATTATGTTTCTAGCCCCTTCCTATGCCGAGAAAATAACTTAAAACCGATCCAAATTAATTGACGTGTGTTTAGGTTATTAGAAATAGAAGGGAGATTGGTAGAGGCTCGTAGAGGTCTGGCTGGATCTGGGTGACACTGACAAAATTTCGTGATCCTCATTTGTTCAATGGTGACACTCTGACAAAAAGTCCAAATTGGGCAGTGTAAGGTCCAACTCTACATTTGTTCAATGGTGACACTCTGACAAAAAGTCCAAATTGGGCAGTGTAAGGTCCAACTCCACATTTGTTCAATGGTGACACTCTGACAAAAAGTCCAAATTGGGCAGTGTAAGGTCCAACTCTACATTTGTTCAATGGTGACACTCTGACAAAAAGTCCAAATTGGGCAGTTTAAGGTCCAAATTGAAAGTCCAAATTGAGGGTCCAAATTTAGGACCCAAAAGGTCCAAATTTAGGACCCAAAAGGTCCAAATTGAGGGTCCAAATTGAGGGTCCAAATTTAGGGTCCAAATTTAGGACCCAAAAGGTCCAAATTTAGGACCCAAAAGGTCCAAATTGAGGGTCCAAATTTAGGGTCCAAATTTAGGACCCAAAAGGTCCAAATTTAGGACCCAAAAGGTCCAAATTGAGGGTCCAAATTGAGGGTCCAAATTTAGGGTCCAAATTTAGGACCCAAAAGGTCCAAATTTAGGACCCAAAAGGTCCAAATTGAGGGTCCAAATTGAGGGTCCAAATTTAGGGTCCAAATTTAGGACCCAAATTGAGGGTCCAAATTTAGGGTCCAAATTTAGGACCCAAAAGGTCCAAATTTAGGACCCAAAAGGTCCAAATTGAGGGTCCAAATTGAGGGTCCAAATTTAGGGTCCAAATTTAGGACCCAAAAGGTCCAAATTTAGGACCCAAAAGGTCCAAATTGAGGGTCCAAATTTAGGGTCCAAATTTAGGACCCAAAAGGTCCAAATTTAGGACCCAAAAGGTCCAAATTGAGGGTCCAAATTGAGGGTCCAAATTTAGGACCCAAAAGGTCCAAATTTAGGACCCAAAAGGTCCAAATTGAGGGTCCAAATTGAGGGTCCAAATTGAGGGTCCAAATTTAGGGTCCAAAATTAGGACCCAAAAGGTCCAAATTTAGGACCCAAAAGGTCCAAATTGAGGGTCCAAATTGAGGGTCCAAATTTAGGGTCCAAATTTAGGACCCAAATTGAGGGTCCAAATTTAGGGTCCAAATTTAGGACCCAAAAGGTCCAAATTTAGGACCCAAAAGGTCCAAATTGAGGGTCCAAATTGAGGGTCCAAATTTAGGGTCCAAATTTAGGACCCAAAAGGTCCAAATTTAGGACCCAAAAGGTCCAAATTGAGGGTCCAAATTTAGGGTCCAAATTTAGGACCCAAAAGGTCCAAATTGAGGGTCCAAATTGAGGGTCCAAATTTAGGGTCCAAATTGAAGGTCCAAATTGAGGGTCCAAATTGAAGGTCCAAATTGAGGGTGCAAATTTAGGGTCCAAATTGAAGGTCAAAATTGGGCAGTGTAAACTTTTTTGGATTTTTTTTTTAGAAGATTTGACCAAGTGTGGAGTCAAAAAAGTTCCCACAGAAAGTGTCTAGGAGCACGTTTTATGCCATTTTGACTCGTTTGGTGATTTTATTAATTTGATTTTTTTTTTTATAATTAGAAATTTGAAAATTCATTTTTTTATTTTTTGATAATTTGAAATGAGAAAATTCATTTTTTTTTTTTTTGATATTTAGAAAATTGAAAATTCATTAATTATTTATTTATTTTTTTTCTTTTTGATAATTTGAAATTTGACAAATCATTCACATTTAATTATTTATTTATTTTTTGGTCTGTGGTGCACTTTTTTGGAAAATTTGACCAAGTGTGGAGTCAAAAAAAATATCCGGCCCGATCCCATTCACCATTTTTTTAATTTGGAATTTGAAAATTCATTCCATTTTTTTTCATTCTTTTATTTTTTTTGATAATTAGAAATTTGAAAATTCATCACATTTTTTTTCTTTTGATAAATTGAAATTTGAAAAATCTTCTTTTTTTTTTTTTGATAATTTGAAATCTTAAAATTGTAAATTAATATTTAAAAATTATATTAATTATTTTTTTTTTCTTTTTGATTATTTGAAATTTGAATTTTTATTTTTTTTTATAATTTGAAATTTGAAAATTCTGAAAAGAAGTTCCCACAGAAAGTGTCTAGGAGCACGTTTTATGCCATTTCGAGTCTTTTGGTGGTGGTCTGTGGTGCACTTTTTTTTTAGAAGATTTGACCGTGTGGAGTCAAAAAAAGTTCCCACAGAAAGTGTCTAGGAGCACGTTTTAGGCCATTTTGAGTCGTTCGGTGGTGGTCTGTGGTGCACTTTTTTGGAATTTCTTTCCACCACTTGTTGGCGCAATCTCGCCCAACGATTATATGTGAGTAGCAGGGCTCGGTCCGATCCTGAATCTGCAGGAATTATGTTTCTAGCCCCTTCCTATGCCGAGAAAATAACTTAAAACCGATCCAAATTAATTGACGTGTGTTTAGGTTATTAGAAATAGAAGGGAGATTGGTAGAGGCTCGTAGAGGTCTGGCTGGATCTGGGTGACACTGACAAAATTTCGTGATCCTCATTTGTTCAATGGTGACACTCTGACAAAAAGTCCAAATTGGGCAGTGTAAGGTCCAACTCTACATTTGTTCAATGGTGACACTCTGACAAAAAGTCCAAATTGGGCAGTGTAAGGTCCAACTCCACATTTGTTCAATGGTGACACTCTGACAAAAAGTCCAAATTGGGCAGTGTAAGGTCCAACTCTACATTTGTTCAATGGTGACACTCTGACAAAAAGTCCAAATTGGGCAGTTTAAGGTCCAAATTGAAAGTCCAAATTGAGGGTCCAAATTTAGGACCCAAAAGGTCCAAATTTAGGACCCAAAAGGTCCAAATTGAGGGTCCAAATTGAGGGTCCAAATTTAGGGTCCAAATTTAGGACCCAAAAGGTCCAAATTTAGGACCCAAAAGGTCCAAATTGAGGGTCCAAATTTAGGGTCCAAATTTAGGACCCAAAAGGTCCAAATTTAGGACCCAAAAGGTCCAAATTGAGGGTCCAAATTGAGGGTCCAAATTTAGGGTCCAAATTTAGGACCCAAAAGGTCCAAATTTAGGACCCAAAAGGTCCAAATTGAGGGTCCAAATTGAGGGTCCAAATTTAGGGTCCAAATTTAGGACCCAAATTGAGGGTCCAAATTTAGGGTCCAAATTTAGGACCCAAAAGGTCCAAATTTAGGACCCAAAAGGTCCAAATTGAGGGTCCAAATTGAGGGTCCAAATTTAGGGTCCAAATTTAGGACCCAAAAGGTCCAAATTTAGGACCCAAAAGGTCCAAATTGAGGGTCCAAATTTAGGGTCCAAATTTAGGACCCAAAAGGTCCAAATTTAGGACCCAAAAGGTCCAAATTGAGGGTCCAAATTGAGGGTCCAAATTTAGGACCCAAAAGGTCCAAATTTAGGACCCAAAAGGTCCAAATTGAGGGTCCAAATTGAGGGTCCAAATTGAGGGTCCAAATTTAGGGTCCAAAATTAGGACCCAAAAGGTCCAAATTTAGGACCCAAAAGGTCCAAATTGAGGGTCCAAATTGAGGGTCCAAATTTAGGGTCCAAATTTAGGACCCAAATTGAGGGTCCAAATTTAGGGTCCAAATTTAGGACCCAAAAGGTCCAAATTTAGGACCCAAAAGGTCCAAATTGAGGGTCCAAATTGAGGGTCCAAATTTAGGGTCCAAATTTAGGACCCAAAAGGTCCAAATTTAGGACCCAAAAGGTCCAAATTGAGGGTCCAAATTTAGGGTCCAAATTTAGGACCCAAAAGGTCCAAATTGAGGGTCCAAATTGAGGGTCCAAATTTAGGGTCCAAATTGAAGGTCCAAATTGAGGGTCCAAATTGAAGGTCCAAATTGAGGGTGCAAATTTAGGGTCCAAATTGAAGGTCAAAATTGGGCAGTGTAAACTTTTTTGGATTTTTTTTTTAGAAGATTTGACCAAGTGTGGAGTCAAAAAAGTTCCCACAGAAAGTGTCTAGGAGCACGTTTTATGCCATTTTGACTCGTTTGGTGATTTTATTAATTTGATTTTTTTTTTTATAATTAGAAATTTGAAAATTCATTTTTTTATTTTTTGATAATTTGAAATGAGAAAATTCATTTTTTTTTTTTTTGATATTTAGAAAATTGAAAATTCATTAATTATTTATTTATTTTTTTTCTTTTTGATAATTTGAAATTTGACAAATCATTCACATTTAATTATTTATTTATTTTTTGGTCTGTGGTGCACTTTTTTGGAAAATTTGACCAAGTGTGGAGTCAAAAAAAATATCCGGCCCGATCCCATTCACCATTTTTTTAATTTGGAATTTGAAAATTCATTCCATTTTTTTTCATTCTTTTATTTTTTTTGATAATTAGAAATTTGAAAATTCATCACATTTTTTTTTCTTTTGATAAATTGAAATTTGAAAAATCTTCTTTTTTTTTTTTTGATAATTTGAAATCTTAAAATTGTTAATTTATATTTAAAAATTATATTAATTATTTTTTTTTTCTTTTTGATTATTTGAAATTTGAATTTTTATTTTTTTTTATAATTTGAAATTTGAAAATTCTGAAAAGAAGTTCCCACAGAAAGTGTCTAGGAGCACGTTTTATGCCATTTCGAGTCTTTTGGTGGTGGTCTGTGGTGCACTTTTTTTTTAGAAGATTTGACCGTGTGGAGTCAAAAAAAGTTCCCACAGAAAGTGTCTAGGAGCACGTTTTAGGCCATTTTGAGTCGTTCGGTGGTGGTCTGTGGTGCACTTTTTTGGAATTTCTTTCCACCACTTGTTGGCGCAATCTCGCCCAACGATTATATGTGAGTAGCAGGGCTCGGTCCGATCCTGAATCTGCAGGAATTATGTTTCTAGCCCCTTCCTATGCCGAGAAAATAACTTAAAACCGATCCAAATTAATTGACGTGTGTTTAGGTTATTAGAAATAGAAGGGAGATTGGTAGAGGCTCGTAGAGGTCTGGCTGGATCTGGGTGACACTGACAAAATTTCGTGATCCTCATTTGTTCAATGGTGACACTCTGACAAAAAGTCCAAATTGGGCAGTGTAAGGTCCAACTCTACATTTGTTCAATGGTGACACTCTGACAAAAAGTCCAAATTGGGCAGTGTAAGGTCCAACTCCACATTTGTTCAATGGTGACACTCTGACAAAAAGTCCAAATTGGGCAGTGTAAGGTCCAACTCTACATTTGTTCAATGGTGACACTCTGACAAAAAGTCCAAATTGGGCAGTTTAAGGTCCAAATTGAGGGTCCAAATTGAGGGTCCAAATTTAGGACCCAAAAGGTCCAAATTTAGGACCCAAAAGGTCCAAATTGAGGGTCCAAATTGAGGGTCCAAATTTAGGGTCCAAATTTAGGACCCAAAAGGTCCAAATTTAGGACCCAAAAGGTCCAAATTGAGGGTCCAAATTTAGGGTCCAAATTTAGGACCCAAAAGGTCCAAATTTAGGACCCAAAAGGTCCAAATTGAGGGTCCAAATTGAGGGTCCAAATTTAGGGTCCAAATTTAGGACCCAAAAGGTCCAAATTTAGGACCCAAAAGGTCCAAATTGAGGGTCCAAATTGAGGGTCCAAATTTAGGGTCCAAATTTAGGACCCAAATTGAGGGTCCAAATTTAGGGTCCAAATTTAGGACCCAAAAGGTCCAAATTTAGGACCCAAAAGGTCCAAATTGAGGGTCCAAATTGAGGGTCCAAATTTAGGGTCCAAATTTAGGACCCAAAAGGTCCAAATTTAGGACCCAAAAGGTCCAAATTGAGGGTCCAAATTTAGGGTCCAAATTTAGGACCCAAAAGGTCCAAATTTAGGACCCAAAAGGTCCAAATTGAGGGTCCAAATTGAGGGTCCAAATTTAGGACCCAAAAGGTCCAAATTTAGGACCCAAAAGGTCCAAATTGAGGGTCCAAATTGAGGGTCCAAATTGAGGGTCCAAATTTAGGGTCCAAAATTAGGACCCAAAAGGTCCAAATTTAGGACCCAAAAGGTCCAAATTGAGGGTCCAAATTGAGGGTCCAAATTTAGGGTCCAAATTTAGGACCCAAATTGAGGGTCCAAATTTAGGGTCCAAATTTAGGACCCAAAAGGTCCAAATTTAGGACCCAAAAGGTCCAAATTGAGGGTCCAAATTGAGGGTCCAAATTTAGGGTCCAAATTTAGGACCCAAAAGGTCCAAATTTAGGACCCAAAAGGTCCAAATTGAGGGTCCAAATTTAGGGTCCAAATTTAGGACCCAAAAGGTCCAAATTGAGGGTCCAAATTGAGGGTCCAAATTTAGGGTCCAAATTGAAGGTCCAAATTGAGGGTCCAAATTGAAGGTCCAAATTGAGGGTGCAAATTTAGGGTCCAAATTGAAGGTCAAAATTGGGCAGTGTAAACTTTTTTGGATTTTTTTTTTAGAAGATTTGACCAAGTGTGGAGTCAAAAAAGTTCCCACAGAAAGTGTCTAGGAGCACGTTTTATGCCATTTTGACTCGTTTGGTGATTTTATTAATTTGATTTTTTTTTTTATAATTAGAAATTTGAAAATTCATTTTTTTATTTTTTGATAATTTGAAATGAGAAAATTCATTTTTTTTTTTTTTGATATTTAGAAAATTGAAAATTCATTAATTATTTATTTATTTTTTTTCTTTTTGATAATTTGAAATTTGACAAATCATTCACATTTAATTATTTATTTATTTTTTGGTCTGTGGTGCACTTTTTTGGAAAATTTGACCAAGTGTGGAGTCAAAAAAAATATCCGGCCCGATCCCATTCACCATTTTTTTAATTTGGAATTTGAAAATTCATTCCATTTTTTTTCATTCTTTTATTTTTTTTGATAATTAGAAATTTGAAAATTCATCACATTTTTTTTCTTTTGATAAATTGAAATTTGAAAAATCTTCTTTTTTTTTTTTTGATAATTTGAAATCTTAAAATTGTAAATTAATATTTAAAAATTATATTAATTATTTTTTTTTTCTTTTTGATTATTTGAAATTTGAATTTTTATTTTTTTTTATAATTTGAAATTTGAAAATTCTGAAAAGAAGTTCCCACAGAAAGTGTCTAGGAGCACGTTTTATGCCATTTCGAGTCTTTTGGTGGTGGTCTGTGGTGCACTTTTTTTTTAGAAGATTTGACCGTGTGGAGTCAAAAAAAGTTCCCACAGAAAGTGTCTAGGAGCACGTTTTAGGCCATTTTGAGTCGTTCGGTGGTGGTCTGTGGTGCACTTTTTTGGAATTTCTTTCCACCACTTGTTGGCGCAATCTCGCCCAACGATTATATGTGAGTAGCAGGGCTCGGTCCGATCCTGAATCTGCAGGAATTATGTTTCTAGCCCCTTCCTATGCCGAGAAAATAACTTAAAACCGATCCAAATTAATTGACGTGTGTTTAGGTTATTAGAAATAGAAGGGAGATTGGTAGAGGCTCGTAGAGGTCTGGCTGGATCTGGGTGACACTGACAAAATTTCGTGATCCTCATTTGTTCAATGGTGACACTCTGACAAAAAGTCCAAATTGGGCAGTGTAAGGTCCAACTCTACATTTGTTCAATGGTGACACTCTGACAAAAAGTCCAAATTGGGCAGTGTAAGGTCCAACTCCACATTTGTTCAATGGTGACACTCTGACAAAAAGTCCAAATTGGGCAGTGTAAGGTCCAACTCTACATTTGTTCAATGGTGACACTCTGACAAAAAGTCCAAATTGGGCAGTTTAAGGTCCAAATTGAAAGTCCAAATTGAGGGTCCAAATTTAGGACCCAAAAGGTCCAAATTTAGGACCCAAAAGGTCCAAATTGAGGGTCCAAATTGAGGGTCCAAATTTAGGGTCCAAATTTAGGACCCAAAAGGTCCAAATTTAGGACCCAAAAGGTCCAAATTGAGGGTCCAAATTTAGGGTCCAAATTTAGGACCCAAAAGGTCCAAATTTAGGACCCAAAAGGTCCAAATTGAGGGTCCAAATTGAGGGTCCAAATTTAGGGTCCAAATTTAGGACCCAAAAGGTCCAAATTTAGGACCCAAAAGGTCCAAATTGAGGGTCCAAATTGAGGGTCCAAATTTAGGGTCCAAATTTAGGACCCAAATTGAGGGTCCAAATTTAGGGTCCAAATTTAGGACCCAAAAGGTCCAAATTTAGGACCCAAAAGGTCCAAATTGAGGGTCCAAATTGAGGGTCCAAATTTAGGGTCCAAATTTAGGACCCAAAAGGTCCAAATTTAGGACCCAAAAGGTCCAAATTGAGGGTCCAAATTTAGGGTCCAAATTTAGGACCCAAAAGGTCCAAATTTAGGACCCAAAAGGTCCAAATTGAGGGTCCAAATTGAGGGTCCAAATTTAGGACCCAAAAGGTCCAAATTTAGGACCCAAAAGGTCCAAATTGAGGGTCCAAATTGAGGGTCCAAATTGAGGGTCCAAATTTAGGGTCCAAAATTAGGACCCAAAAGGTCCAAATTTAGGACCCAAAAGGTCCAAATTGAGGGTCCAAATTGAGGGTCCAAATTTAGGGTCCAAATTTAGGACCCAAATTGAGGGTCCAAATTTAGGGTCCAAATTTAGGACCCAAAAGGTCCAAATTTAGGACCCAAAAGGTCCAAATTGAGGGTCCAAATTGAGGGTCCAAATTTAGGGTCCAAATTTAGGACCCAAAAGGTCCAAATTTAGGACCCAAAAGGTCCAAATTGAGGGTCCAAATTTAGGGTCCAAATTTAGGACCCAAAAGGTCCAAATTGAGGGTCCAAATTGAGGGTCCAAATTTAGGGTCCAAATTGAAGGTCCAAATTGAGGGTCCAAATTGAAGGTCCAAATTGAGGGTGCAAATTTAGGGTCCAAATTGAAGGTCAAAATTGGGCAGTGTAAACTTTTTTGGATTTTTTTTTTAGAAGATTTGACCAAGTGTGGAGTCAAAAAAGTTCCCACAGAAAGTGTCTAGGAGCACGTTTTATGCCATTTTGACTCGTTTGGTGATTTTATTAATTTGATTTTTTTTTTTATAATTAGAAATTTGAAAATTCATTTTTTTATTTTTTGATAATTTGAAATGAGAAAATTCATTTTTTTTTTTTTTGATATTTAGAAAATTGAAAATTCATTAATTATTTATTTATTTTTTTTCTTTTTGATAATTTGAAATTTGACAAATCATTCACATTTAATTATTTATTTATTTTTTGGTCTGTGGTGCACTTTTTTGGAAAATTTGACCAAGTGTGGAGTCAAAAAAAATATCCGGCCCGATCCCATTCACCATTTTTTTAATTTGGAATTTGAAAATTCATTCCATTTTTTTTCATTCTTTTATTTTTTTTGATAATTAGAAATTTGAAAATTCATCACATTTTTTTTCTTTTGATAAATTGAAATTTGAAAAATCTTCTTTTTTTTTTTTTGATAATTTGAAATCTTAAAATTGTAAATTAATATTTAAAAATTATATTAATTATTTTTTTTTTTTTTTTGATTATTTGAAATTTGAATTTTTATTTTTTTTTATAATTTGAAATTTGAAAATTCTGAAAAGAAGTTCCCACAGAAAGTGTCTAGGAGCACGTTTTATGCCATTTCGAGTCTTTTGGTGGTGGTCTGTGGTGCACTTTTTTTTTAGAAGATTTGACCGTGTGGAGTCAAAAAAAGTTCCCACAGAAAGTGTCTAGGAGCACGTTTTAGGCCATTTTGAGTCGTTCGGTGGTGGTCTGTGGTGCACTTTTTTGGAATTTCTTTCCACCACTTGTTGGCGCAATCTCGCCCAACGATTATATGTGAGTAGCAGGGCTCGGTCCGATCCTGAATCTGCAGGAATTATGTTTCTAGCCCCTTCCTATGCCGAGAAAATAACTTAAAACCGATCCAAATTAATTGACGTGTGTTTAGGTTATTAGAAATAGAAGGGAGATTGGTAGAGGCTCGTAGAGGTCTGGCTGGATCTGGGTGACACTGACAAAATTTCGTGATCCTCATTTGTTCAATGGTGACACTCTGACAAAAAGTCCAAATTGGGCAGTGTAAGGTCCAACTCTACATTTGTTCAATGGTGACACTCTGACAAAAAGTCCAAATTGGGCAGTGTAAGGTCCAACTCCACATTTGTTCAATGGTGACACTCTGACAAAAAGTCCAAATTGGGCAGTGTAAGGTCCAACTCTACATTTGTTCAATGGTGACACTCTGACAAAAAGTCCAAATTGGGCAGTTTAAGGTCCAAATTGAAAGTCCAAATTGAGGGTCCAAATTTAGGACCCAAAAGGTCCAAATTGAGGGTCCAAATTGAGGGTCCAAATTTAGGGTCCAAATTGAGGGTCCAAATTTAGGACCCAAAAGGTCCAAATTGAGGGTCCAAATTGAGGGTCCAAATTTAGGACCCAAAAGGTCCAAATTTAGGACCCAAAAGGTCCAAATTTAGGGTCCAAATTTAGGGTCCAAATTTAGGACCCAAAAGGTCCAAATTTAGGACCCAAAAGGTCCAAATTGAGGGTCCAAATTGAGGGTCCAAATTGAGGGTCCAAATTTAGGGTCCAAAATTAGGACCCAAAAGGTCCAAATTTAGGACCCAAAAGGTCCAAATTGAGGGTCCAAATTGAGGGTCCAAATTTAGGGTCCAAATTTAGGACCCAAATTGAGGGTCCAAATTTAGGGTCCAAATTTAGGACCCAAAAGGTCCAAATTTAGGACCCAAAAGGTCCAAATTGAGGGTCCAAATTGAGGGTCCAAATTGAGGGTCCAAATTTAGGGTCCAAATTTAGGACCCAAAAGGTCCAAATTTAGGACCCAAAAGGTCCAAATTGAGGGTCCAAATTGAGGGTCCAAATTTAGGACCCAAATTTAGGACCCAAAAGGTCCAAATTTAGGACCCAAAAGGTCCAAATTGAGGGTCCAAATTTAGGGTCCAAATTTAGGACCCAAAAGGTCCAAATTGAGGGTCCAAATTGAGGGTCCAAATTTAGGGTCCAAATTGAAGGTCCAAATTGAGGGTCCAAATTGAAGGTCCAAATTGAGGGTGCAAATTTAGGGTCCAAATTGAAGGTCAAAATTGGGCAGTGTAAACTTTTTTGGAATTTTTTTTTAGAAGATTTGACCAAGTGTGGAGTCAAAAAAGTTCCCACAGAAAGTGTCTAGGAGCACGTTTTATGCCATTTTGACTCGTTTGGTGATTTTATTAATTTGATTTTTTTTTTTATAATTAGAAATTTGAAAATTCATTTTTTTATTTTTTGATAATTTGAAATGAGAAAATTCATTTTTTTTTTTTTTGATATTTAGAAAATTGAAAATTCATTAATTATTTATTTATTTTTTTTCTTTTTGATAATTTGAAATTTGACAAATCATTCACATTTAATTATTTATTTATTTTTTGGTCTGTGGTGCACTTTTTTGGAAAATTTGACCAAGTGTGGAGTCAAAAAAAATATCCGGCCCGATCCCATTCACCATTTTTTTAATTTGGAATTTGAAAATTCATTCCATTTTTTTTCATTCTTTTATTTTTTTTGATAATTAGAAATTTGAAAATTCATCACATTTTTTTTTCTTTTGATAAATTGAAATTTGAAAAATCTTTTTTTTTTTGTTGATAATTTGAAATCTTAAAATTGTAAATTAATATTTAAAAATTATATTAATTATTTTTTTTTTCTTTTTGATTATTTGAAATTTGAATTTTTATTTTTTTTTATAATTTGAAATTTGAAAATTCTGAAAAGAAGTTCCCACAGAAAGTGTCTAGGAGCACGTTTTATGCCATTTCGAGTCTTTTGGTGGTGGTCTGTGGTGCACTTTTTTTTTAGAAGATTTGACCGTGTGGAGTCAAAAAAAGTTCCCACAGAAAGTGTCTAGGAGCACGTTTTAGGCCATTTTGAGTCGTTCGGTGGTGGTCTGTGGTGCACTTTTTTGGAATTTCTTTCCACCACTTGTTGGCGCAATCTCGCCCAACGATTATATGTGAATAGCAGGGCTCGGTCCGATCCTGAATCTGCAGGAATTATGTTTCTAGCCCCTTCCTATGCCGAGAAAATAACTTAAAACCGATCCAAATTAATTGACGTGTGTTTAGGTTATTAGAAATAGAAGGGAGATTGGTAGAGGCTCGTAGAGGTCTGGCTGGATCTGGGTGACACTGACAAAATTTCGTGATCCTCATTTGTTCAATGGTGACACTCTGACAAAAAGTCCAAATTGGGCAGTGTAAGGTCCAACTCTACATTTGTTCAATGGTGACACTCTGACAAAAAGTCCAAATTGGGCAGTGTAAGGTCCAACTCCACATTTGTTCAATGGTGACACTCTGACAAAAAGTCCAAATTGGGCAGTGTAAGGTCCAACTCTACATTTGTTCAATGGTGACACTCTGACAAAAAGTCCAAATTGGGCAGTTTAAGGTCCAAATTGAAAGTCCAAATTGAGGGTCCAAATTTAGGACCCAAAAGGTCCAAATTGAGGGTCCAAATTGAGGACCCAAAAGGTCCAAATTGAGGGTCCAAATTGAGGGTCCAAATTTAGGACCCAAAAGGTCCAAATTGAGGGTCCAAATTGAGGGTCCAAATTTAGGGTCCAAATTGAGGGTCCAAATTTAGGACCCAAAAGGTCCAAATTGAGGGTCCAAATTGAGGGTCCAAATTTAGGGTCCAAATTGAGGGTCCAAATTTAGGACCCAAAAGGTCCAAATTGAGGGTCCAAATTGAAGGTCCAAATTGAGGGTGCAAATTTAGGGTCCAAATTGAAGGTCAAAATTGGGCAGTGTAAACTTTTTTGGAATTTTTTTTTAGAAGATTTGACCAAGTGTGGAGTCAAAAAAGTTCTCACAGAAAGTGTCTAGGAGCACGTTTTATGCCATTTTGACTCGTTTGGTGATTTTATTAATTTGATTTTTTTTTTTATAATTAGAAATTTGAAAATTCATTTTTTTTTTTTTGATAATTTGAAATGAGAAAATTCATTTTTTTTTTTTTTGATATTTAGAAAATTGAAAATTCATTAATTATTTATTTTTTTTTTTTCTTTTTGATAATTTGAAATTTGACAAATCATTCACATTTAATTATTTATTTATTTTTTGGTCTGTGGTGCACTTTTTTGGAAAATTTGACCAAGTGTGGAGTCAAAAAAAATATCCGGCCCGATCCCATTCACCATTTTTTTAATTTGGAATTTGAAAATTCATTCCATTTTTTTTCATTCTTTTATTTTTCTTGATAATTAGAAATTTGAAAATTCATCACATTTTTTTTTCTTTTGATAAATTGAAATTTGAAAAATCTTTTTTTTTTTTTGATAATTTGAAATCTTAAAATTGTAAATTAATATTTAAAAATTATATTAATTATTTTTTTTTTCTTTTTGATTATTTGAAATTTGAATTTTTATTTTTTTTTATAATTTGAAATTTGAAAATTCTGAAAAGAAGTTCCCACAGAAAGTGTCTAGGAGCACGTTTTATGCCATTTCGAGTCTTTTGGTGGTGGTCTGTGGTGCACTTTTTTTTTAGAAGATTTGACCAAGTGTGGAGTCAAAAAAAGTTCCCACAGAAAGTGTCTAGGAGCACGTTTTAGGCCATTTTGAGTCGTTCGGTGGTGGTCTGTGGTGCACTTTTTTGGAATTTCTTTCCACCACTTGTTGGCGCAATCTCGCCCAACGATTATATGTGAGTAGCAGGGCTCGGTCCGATCCTGAATCTGCAGGAATTATGTTTCTTGCCCCTTCCTATGCCGAGAAAATAACTTAAAACCGATCCAAATTAATTGACGTGTGTTTAGGTTATTAGAAATAGAAGGGAGATTGGTAGAGGCTCGTAGAGGTCTGGCTGGATCTGGGTGACACTGACAAAATTTCGTGATCCTCATTTGTTCAATGGTGACACTCTGACAAAAAGTCCAAATTGGGCAGTGTAAGGTCCAACTCTACATTTGTTCAATGGTGACACTCTGACAAAAAGTCCAAATTGGGCAGTGTAAGGTCCAACTCCACATTTGTTCAATGGTGACACTCTGACAAAAAGTCCAAATTGGGCAGTGTAAGGTCCAACTCTACATTTGTTCAATGGTGACACTCTGACAAAAAGTCCAAATTGGGCAGTTTAAGGTCCAAATTGAAAGTCCAAATTGAGGGTCCAAATTTAGGACCCAAAAGGTCCAAATTGAGGGTCCAAATTGAGGACCCAAAAGGTCCAAATTGAGGGTCCAAATTGAGGGTCCAAATTTAGGACCCAAAAGGTCCAAATTGAGGGTCCAAATTGAGGGTCCAAATTGAGGGTCCAAATTTAGGACCCAAAAGGTCCAAATTGAGGGTCCAAATTGAGGGTCCAAATTTAGGGTCCAAATTGAAGGTCCAAATTGAGGGTCCAAATTGAAGGTCCAAATTGAGGGTCCAAATTTAGGGTCCAAATTGAAGGTCCAAATTGAGGGTCCAAATTGAAGGTCCAAATTGAAGGTCCAAATTGAAGGTCCAAATTGAAGGTCAAAATTGGGCAGTGTAAACTTTTTTGGAAAATTTGACCAAGTGTGGAGTCAAAAAAAGTTCCCACAGAAAGTGTCTAGGAGCTCGTTTTAGGCCATTTTGAGTCTTTTGGTGGTGGTCTGTGGTGCACTATTTTGGAATTTCTTTCCACCACTTGTTGGCGCAATCTCGCCCAACGATTATATGTGAGTAGCAGGGCTCGGTCCGATCCTGAATCTGCAGGAATTATGTTTCTAGCCCCTTCCTATGCCGAGAAAATAACTTAAAACCGATCCAAATTAATTGACGTGTGTTTAGGTTATTAGAAATAGAAGGGAGATTGGTAGAGGCTCGTAGAGGTCTGGCTGGATCTGGGTGACACTGACAAAATTTCGTGATCCTCATTTGTTCAATGGTGACACTCTGACAAAAAGTCCAAATTGGGCAGTGTAAGGTCCAACTCTATATTTGTTCAATGGTGACACTCTGACAAAAAGTCCAAATTGGGCAGTGTAAGGTCCAACTCTACATTTGTTCAATGGTGACACTCTGACAAAAAGTCCAAATTGGACAGTGTAAGGTCCAACTCTACATTTGTTCTTTGTAAAAATGACTTCCAAATTCCAACCCCCAACTTCCAAATTCAGCCTATGATCCTTTTGCCCCCTGGTGGACATACAATTCTTTGTAAAAATGACTTCCAAATTCAGACCCCAACTTCCAAATTCAGCCTATGATCCTTCTGCCCCCTGGTGGACAAATAATTCTTTGTAAAAATTGCTTCCAACTTCCCACTTCCAACTTCCAGATTCAGCCCTTCCAAATCGAGTTTTGGACTAACGCCCCTGAATTATGCATGGTCATTGATGGAATTGCAACTTTTTTTCAAAGATTCATAACTTAGAGGGAAAAAAAGATAACGTTTTGAAAATATTTTTCTAGGGTACGGGTTCATGAACCCTAACCTTGAACCCTAACCTTTTGAACCTTGACCTTCCTGGGAATTAATAAAAAATACCTTCCAAAATCAGTCCCTTCAACTTCCAACTTCCAAAATCAACATCCAAATTCGGACCAAGGTTAGGGTTTGAACCTTAATTAGGGTTAGGGTTAGGGTTAGGGTTAGGGTTAGGGTTAGGGTTAGGGTTAGGTTAAGAGCCATCTACCACTTTTGAAAAACGGTTTTTTTGGGCTAGTTCGAGAACCGAGTGGATCATGGGAATTCTTTTACCACCCACGGATAGGTCTAGGCCCAGCGGACTTGCTCAAAAAATGTGGCGCCCCTGGTGTTTTTTTTGGGTACTGCAATTTCAATTTTTAAGTTTAAAAGTGAAGCGTTTTTTTTTTTTATTGGATCATGGGAATTCTGAATAGTGCCAGTTGTAGCCCTTGGTCCCCTCTACATCCCCTAGAAATTTGGTGCAATTTGGAGCCCCAAGTTTTAACATTGGACGACTTTTAAAATCGACCTCACGGGGGAAGGGGGTGGATCATGGGATCGTGGTTGGGGTTGGGTGGTAGGATTTTATGAGGCCGACCTTTGTGCAAAATTTTGGCCACCTGGTGGCTTGTTTTGGTATAGAAAATCCCATTTTCCTTTTTTTTTTTTTTTTTTCTAAGTGTGGAGTCAACAAAATTTGTTAGTGAAAAAATAAGTTCCCACAGAAAGTGTCTAGGAGCACGTTTTAGGCCATTTCGAGTCTTTTTTTTTTTTTTTTTTTTTTTGATAAGAAATTTGAAATTTTCATTTTTTTTTTTCTTTTTTTTCATACCTTCTTTTTTCTGGGCTCGGTCCGACCCTGAATCTGCAAGAATTATGTTTCTATCCCCTTCCTAGGCCGAGAAAATAACTTAAAACCGATCAAAATTTTTCTTTTTTTTTTTCTTTTTTTTCATTTTTTTTTCATACCTGTTTTTTGCTGGGCTTGGTCCGACCCTGAATCTGCAAGAATTATGTTTCTAGCCCCTTCCTAGGCCGAGAAAATAGCTTAAAACCAATTAGGGTTAGGGTCAGGGTTAGGGTAGGTTAAGAGCCATCTACCACTTTTGAAAAACGGTTTTTTTGAGCTAGTTCAGGCATACAGAGGGGCGTGGGAATTCGGCGACCCCCCTCGGATAGGTCTAGGCCCAGCGGACTTGCTCAAAAAATGTGGTGCCCCTGGTGGTTTTTTTGGGTACTGCAATTTCGATTTTAAAACTTAAAAGTGAAGCGTTTTTTTTTTACAGAGGGGCGTGGGAATTTGGGATAGTGCCAGTGGTAGCCCTTGGTCCCCTCTTCATCCCCTAGAAATTTGGAGCAATTTGGAGCCACAAGTTTTAACATTGGACGACTTTTAAAATCGACCTCACGGGGGCAGGGGGAGGGGCATGGGATCATGGTTGGGGTTGGGTGGTAGGATTTTATGAGGCCGACCTTTGTGCAGAATTTTGGCCACCTGGTGGCTTGTTTTGGTATAGAAATTCTCATTTTCTTTTTTTTTTTTTTTTTTTCTAAGTGTGGAGTCAAACAAAAATTGTTAGGAAAAAAATAAGTTCCCACAAAAAGTGTCTAGGAGCACGTTTTAGGCCATTTCGAGTCTTTTTTCTTTTTTGATAAGAAATTTGAAAATTTCAAATTTTTTGTGTTTTTTTTTCATAATTAGAAATTTTAAAATTCATTCAATTTTTTTTTTTTTTCAAGATGGCGCCACCCATGGCTGCTGTGAAAACGTCATTTTCCCCCAAATAGATTTCCCCCATTGACAATGCATGGAGAGGCGGTTATTGCACTTACTTGGTTTGCACTTACTTGGTTTGGTGAAGTTGTCTGGCAGTCGATCGGGGGGTAGTCTGTGTTGGCTCAAGTCATGTCATGACCCATTCACTGGGTCAAATTGTTTGGGTTAGGGTTTTTTTTTTTTTTTTTCTTTTTTTTCATACCTTTTTTTTGCCGGGCTCGGTCCGACCCTGAATCTGCAAGAATTATGTTTCTAGCCCCTTCCTAGGCCGAGAAAATAACTTAAAACCGATCAAAATTGTTCTTTTTTTTTTTTTTTTTTTTTCTTTTTTTTTTCATACCTTTTTTTTGCTGGGCTTGGTCCGACCCTGAATCTGCAAGAATTATGTTTCTAGCCCCTTCCTAGGCCGAGAAAATAACTTAAAACCGATCAAAATTGTTCTTTTTTTTTTTTCTTTTTTTTCTTTTTTTTTTCATACCTTTTTTTTGCTGGGCTTGGTCCGACCCTGAATATGCAAGAATTATGTTTCTAGCCCCTTCCTAGGCCGAGAAAATAGCTTAAAACCAATTTGGGTTAGGGTTAGAGTAGGTTAAGAGCCATCTACCACTTTTGAAAAACGGTTTTTTTGAGCTAGTTCGAGAACTGAGCGGTGCATGGGAATTCGGCGACCACCCTCGGATAGGTCTAGGCCCAGCGGACTTGCTCAAAAAATGTGGCGCCCCTGGCGGTTTTTTTGGGTACTGCAATTTCGATTTTAAAAGTTTAAAGTGAAGCGTTTTTTTTTTTGAGCGGTGCATGGGAATTCGGAATAGTCCCAGATGTTCCCCTTGGGCCCCTCTTCATCCCCTAGAAATTTGGCGCCCCTAGTGGCAACTTTTTTTAACATGGGAAAACAGCTTTAATCGACCTCACGGGAGCTGAGGGAGGGTCATGGGAACAAGGTTCCTATGGTTGGTAGGTATTTATGAGGCGGACCTTTGTGCAAAATTTTGGCCACCTGGTGGCTCGTTTTGGTGTAGAAAATCGCATTTGAAGTTTTTCACTAAACGCGGGAAAAAGGGGTGTTACCAATATTTAATTTTGACAAAAATTTGTGTGGAAGGGTTTGTAGGCTCCTTCGACATGTGTGCAAAGTTTTGGAGTTCTAGCTCACTTCCTTCACATAGCTACCGTTGACTCCAATGTAAAAATACTTGGAAAATTTTGTGAAAATGTTGTGAAAATTTGACAGAAAGTGTCTAGGAGCACGTTTTTGGCCATTTTGAGTCGTTTGGTGGTGGTCTGTGGTGCACTTTTTTGGTACATTCTAACCCTAACCCTTTTTAAAAAAAAAATTGATAATTTTATTTTTTTTTCATTTATTTTTTTTTATTTTATTATTATTATTTTTTTTATGTTTCTTTTTGCTGGGCTTGATCCGACCCTGAATCTGCAGAAATTATGTTTCTAGCCCCTTCCTAGGCCGAGAAAATAACTTAAAACCGATCCAAATTAATTGACGTATGTTTAGGTTATTAAAAATAGAAGGGAGACAGGTAGAGGCTTCAAAACATTTTTGGAGAGTGTTTTAGAGCCCCCTGAGTCAGTCTGCACTGAGTCCGACGTCATTTTGCCCAAAATAGATTTCCCCCATTGACAATGCATGGAGAGGCGGTTATTGCACTGAATTGGTTTGGTGAAGTTTTATTTTTATTTTTTTTGCTGGGCTCGGTCCGACCCTGAATCTGCAGGAATTCTGTTTCTAGCCCCTTCCTAGGCCGAGAAAATAACTTAAAACCAATCCAAATAGAGATTTTTAATTTGGTCTTAATTTGGTCACCGTTGGTAAGTGACCGTGGTATAAGCGGGAGTTAAGCGGGATAATGCCCTTTGAGGTGTCATTTAGCAGGAATTAATGGACGAAGTGGAGGCGTGAACCGTCCGAAGGACGGTTGCCTCCGCGAAGTCCATTAATTCCTGATAATCGACACCTCAAAGGGCATTACCCCGTTTATACCACGGTCACTGGGAACTTCACACTGGATTTCAAGCAACTCGGATTTAGCTTCCTCCAGACTTAATCAGCAATATTAAAACGACAAAAGGCTTGCAATATTTCAGTTGATGTGTAATGAATCCAGAATGTATGACATTTTCATGTTTTTAGTTGCATTAAAAATTGCATTGCGAAAATAAAGTCCTGTATCTATCGTGTTGGGAGTAACGCGTTACAAAAGTGTCTATCTATCCTATCTATTCTATCTATTCTGAAGTCTATCCAGTCTATCTATCTATCTATCTATCTACCTTACTTACCTTACTTACCTGTGCTTACAGGACTGTCTCAGGAAATTAGAATATTGTGATAAAGTCCTTTATTTTCTGTAATGCAACTAAAAACATGAAAATGTCATACATTCTGGATTCATCAAAATCGGACTGACCGGGAGCTCTCCAGTGTGTGTGTGTGTGTGTGTGTGGCCTTTTCCTTTTTATTAACTTGGTCATTCATGACTAATTATACAAAACTTAACCACTATTTTTTTTTCAGATGGCCGAAACAAGTGGCTACACGACGGGGGGGATGTCGCAGGACTCCACCCTCATCCTGTCCAGAACTGTAAGTTACACCCTATTGCCACATTTTATGTTACAAGTCTCAATGTAAACTTAGTTCTAAATACATTATATACATATGTACACATAGAATGTTTTTTTTTAAAGGAGGAGGCCCCCGCTCTCCAGCTGCGTCCCCAGCTGGCTCCCCAGCTGGCTCCGCAGCCCCCTCCTCAGCCTGCTCCCCCTCAACTACCCCCGGCTGAGGAGGGGGACGAGGAGGGATATTTGGGAGATGATGAGGGGGATGATTGAATTATTTTTTTATGTTTGTTTTTGTATATAGTTGTGTGGTTTCGTTTAAATAATAATAAAATCGTTTTTATTATAAAATTGGTGTGGAAGGTTTTCTCTTAAATAAGGGTTAGTGTTAAGATGGGATAGCCACTCGGGTTAAGGTTAGGGAATAAGGCTAAAGGTTAAGGTAAGGAGGGTTAGGGTTAGGGTTAGGGTTAGGGTTAGGGTTAGGGTTAGGGTTAGGGTTAGGGTTAGGGTTAGGGTTAGGGTTAGGGTTAGGGTTAGGGTTAGGGTTAGGGTTAGGGTTAGGGTTAGGGTTAGGGTTAGGGTTAGGGTTAGGGTTAGGGTTAGGGTTAGGGTTAGGGTTAGGGTTAGGGTTAGGGTTAGGGTTAGGGTTAGGGTTAGGGTTAGGGTTAGGGTTAGGGTTAGGGTTAGGGTTAGGGTTAGGGTTAGGGTTAGGGTTAGGGTTAGGGTTAGGGTTAGGGTTAGGGTTAGGGTTAGGGTTAGGGTTAGGGTTAGGGTTAGGGTTAGGGTTAGGGTTAGGGTTAGGGTTAGGGTTAGGGTTAGGGTTAGGGTTAGGGTTAGGGTTAGGGTTAGGGTTAGGGTTAGGGTTAGGGTTAGGGTTAGGGTTAGGGTTAGGGTTAGGGTTAGGGTTAGGGTTAGGGTTAGGGTTAGGGTTAGGGTTAGGGTTAGGGTTAGGGTTAGGGTTAGGGTTAGGGTTAGGGTTAGGGTTAGGGTTAGGGTTAGGGTTAGGGTTAGGGTTAGGGTTAGGGTTAGGGTTAGGGTTAGGGTTAGGGTTAGGGTTAGGGTTAGGGTTAGGGTTAGGGTTAGGGTTAGGGTTAGGGTTAGGGTTAGGGTTAGGGTTAGGTTAAGAGCCATCTACCACTTTTGAAAAACGGTTTTTCTTGAGCTAGTTCGAGAACTGAGCGGTGCATGGGAATTCGGCGACCACCCTCGGATAGGTCTAGGCCCAGCGGACTTGCTCAAAAAATGTGGCGCCCCTGGCGGTTTTTTTTGGGTACTGCAATTTCGATTTTAAAAGTTCAAAGTGAAGCGTTTTTTTTTTTGAGCGGTGCATGGGAATTCGGAATAGTGTCAGTGGTAGCCCTTGGTCCCCTCTTCATCCCCTAGAAATTTGGAGCAATTTGGAGCCACAAGTTTTAACATTGGACGACTTTTAAAATCGACCTCACGGGAGAAGGGGGAGGTGCATGGGATCATGGTTGGGGTTGGTCGGTAGGATTTTATGAGCCCGACCTTTGTGCAAAATTTTGGCCACCTGGTCGCTTGTTTTGGTATAGAAAATCCCATTTTCATTTTTTTTTTTTTTTTTTCCAAGTGTGGAGTCAACAAAATTTGTTAGTGAAAAAATAAGTTCCCACAGAAAGTGTCTAGGAGCACGTTTTAGGCCATTTCGAGTCTTTTTTTTTTTTTTTTTTTTTTGATAAGAAATTTGAAATTTTCATTTTTTTTTTTTCTTTTTTTTCATACCTTCTTTTTTCTGGGCTCGGTCCGACCCTGAATCTGCAAGAATTATGTTTCTAGGCCCTTCCTAGGCCGAGAAAATAACTTAAAACCGATCCAAATTAATTGACGTATGTTTAGGTTATTAAAAATAGAAGGGAGACAGGTAGAGGCTTCAAAACATTTTTGGAGAGTGTTTTAGAGCCCCCTGAGTCAGTCTGCACTGAGTCCGACGTCATTTTGCCCAAAATAGATTTCCCCCATTGACAATGCATGGAGAGTCGGTTATTGCACTTACTTCGGTTATTGCACTTACTTGGTTTGGTGAAGTTGTCTGGTAGTCTATCGGGTAGTCTGTGTTGGCTCCAAGTTTTAACATGCATGCAAAAATAGATGAAAATTAGTGTTCAAAGTGTGCATGTTACAGTAAAAGACTGCTCTCTAAGCATTCACTGGGTCAAACTGTTTGGGTCAGGTTTTTATTTATTTATTTTTTTTATGTGTTTTTTTTTGATGTTCTTCTTTGCTGGGCTCGGTCCGACCCTGAATCTGCAGGAATTATGTTTCTAGCCCCTTCCTAGGCCGAGAAAATCACTTAAAACCGATCCAAATTAATTGACGTATGTTTAGGTTATTAAAAATAGAAGGGAGACAGGTAGAGGCTTCAAAACAGTTTTGGAGAGTGTTTTAGAGCCCCCTGAGTCAGTCTGCACTGAGTCCGACGTCATTTTGCCCAAAATAGATTTCCCCCATTGACAATGCATGGAGAGGCGGTTATTGCACTTAATTGGTTTGGTGAAGTTTTATTTTTATTTTTTTTGCTGGGCTCGGTCCGACCCTGAATGTGCAGGAATTCTGTTTCTAGCCCCTTCCTAGGCCGAGAAAATAACTTAAAACCAATCCAAATAGAGATTTTTATTTTATTTTTTTTTGGTCTTAATTTGGTCTTAATTTGGTCACCGTTGGTAAGTGACCGTGGTATAAGCGGGAGTTAAGCGGGATAATGCCCTTTGAGGTGTCATTTAGCAGGAATTAATGGACGAAGTGGAGGCGTGAACCGTCCGAAGGACGGTTGCCTCCGCGAAGTCCATTAATTCCTGATAATCGACACCTCAAAGGGCATTATCCCGCTTATACCACGGTCACTGGGAACTTCACACTGGATTTCAAGCAACTCGGATTTAGCTTCCTCCAGACTTAATCAGCAATATTAAAACGACAAAAGGCTTGCAATATTTCAGTTGATGTGTAATGAATCCAGAATGTATGACATTTTCATGTTTTTAGTTGCATTACAGAAAATAAAGTCCTGTATCTATCGTGTTGGGAGTAACGCGTTACAAAAGTGGCTATCTATCCTATCTATTCTATCTATTCTGTCTATCTATCTATCTATCTACCTTACTTACCTGTGCTTACAGGACTGTCTCAGGAAATTAGAATATTGTGATAAAGTCCTTTATTTTCTGTAATGCAACTAAAAACATGAAATTGTCATACATTCTGGATTCATCAAAATCGGACTGACCGGGAGCTCTCCAGTGTGTGTGTGTGGCCTTTTCCTTTTTATTAACTTGGTCATTCATGACTAATTATACAAAACTTGACCACTATTTTTTTTTCAGATGGCCGAAACAAGTGGCTACACGACGGGGGGGATGTCGCAGGACTCCACCCTCATCCTGTCCAGAACTGTAAGTTACACCCTATTGCCACATTTTATGTTACAAGTCTCAATGTAAACTTAGTTCTAAACACATTATATACATATGTACACATACAATGTTTTTTTTTAAAGGAGGAGGCCCCCGCTCCCCAGCTGCGTCCCCAGCTGGCTCCGCAGCCCCCTCCTCAGCCTGCTCCCCCTCAACTACCCCCGGCTGAGGAGGGGGACGAGGAGGGATATTTGGGAGATGATGAGGGGGATGATTGAATAATTTTTTTATGTTTGTTTTTGTATATAGTTGTGTGGTTTCGTTTAAATAATAATAAAATCGTTTTTATTATAAAATTGGTGTGGAAGGTTTTCTCTTAAATAAGGGTTAGTGTTAAGATGGGATAGCCACTCGGGTTAAGGTTAGGGAATAAGGCTAAAGGTTAAGGTAAGGATTTAGATAAGTGGTAGGGATAGCTACTCGGGTTAAGGTTAGGGAATAAGGCTAAAGGTTAAGGTTAGGATTAAGATTAGGTTACGGGTTAGGATTAAGATTAAGATTAAGGTTAGGGTTAGGTTAAGAGCATTTTACCACTTTTGAAAAACGTTTTTTTTGAGCTTTTTTTTCATACCTTCTTTTTTCTGGGCTCGGTCCGACCCTGAATCTGCAAGAATTATGTTTCTAGCCCCTTCCTAGGCCGAGAAAATAACTTAAAACCGATCAAAATTTTTCTTTTTTTTTTTTCTTTTTTTTTCATACCTTTTTTTTGCTGGGCTTGGTCCGACCCTGAATCTGCAAGAATTATGTTTCTAGCCCCTTCCTAGGCCGAGAAAATAGCTTAAAACCGGTTAGGGCTAGGGTTAGGGTAGGTTAAGAGCCATCTACCACTTTTGAAAAACGGTTTTTTTGGGCTAGTTCGAGAACCGAGTGGATCATGGGAATTCTTTTACCACTTACGGATAGGTCTAGGCCCAGCGGACTTGCTCAAAAAATGTGGCGCCCCTGGTGTTTTTTTTGGGTACTGCAATTTCAATTTTTAAGTTTAAAAGTGAAGCGTTTTTTTTATTTATTGGATCATGGGAATTCTGAATAGTGCCAGTTGTAGCCCTTGGTCCCCTCTACATCCCCTAGAAATTTGGTGCAATTTGGAGCCCCAAGTTTTAACATTGGACGACTTTTAAAATCGACCTCACGGGGGAAGGGGGTGGATCATGGGATCGTGGTTGGGGTTGGATGGTAGGATTTTATGAGGCCGACCTTTGTGCAAAATTTTGGCCACCTGGTGGCTTGTTTTGGTATAGAAAATCCCATTTTCATTTTTTTTTTTTTTTTTTCTAAGTGTGGAGTCAACAAAATTTGTTAGTGAAAAAATAAGTTCCCACAGAAAGTGTCTAGGAGCACGTTTTAGGCCATTTCGAGTCTTTTTTTATTTTATTTTTTTTTTGATAAGAAATTTGAAATTTTCATTTTTTTTTTTATTTTTTTTCATACCTTCTTTTTTCTGGGCTCGGTCCGACCCTGAATCTGCAAGAATTATGTTTCTAGCCCCTTCCTAGGCCGAGAAAATAACTTAAAACCGATCAAAATTGTTCTTTTTTTTTTTTCTTTTTTTTCTTTTTTTTTTCATACCTTTTTTTTGCTGGGCTTGGTCCGACCCTGAATCTGCAAGAATTATGTTTCTAGCCCCTTCCTAGGCCGAGAAAATAGCTTAAAACCAATTAGGGTTAGGGTCAGGGTTAGGGTAGGTTAAGAGCCATCTACCACTTTTGAAAAACGGTTAGGGTTAGGGTTAGGGTTAGGGTTAGGGTTAGGGTTAGGGTTAGGGTTAGGGTTAGGGTTAGGGTTAGGGTTAGGGTTAGGGTTAGGGTTAGGGTTAGGGTTAGGGTTAGGGTTAGGGTTA